>NC_041397.2:60914546-61009546 GCF_900747795.2 Erpetoichthys calabaricus | reverse complement strand
AATGTTAGCTAAGACCCGGCAGTTAAAAGTTTCTCGCTACAGCAATTTTAACTCTGTTACAAAGTGATGCAAACTGTCGTTTATACCTCGTGTCTTCTCATTAAACTTGTATCTCGCGAATATGGCATTGCAAACGGCAGCGGGAGCGTTTCTATAAAGTTAATTTAAGGTTACGGTTTACACCGTGCTTTTTTATACCTCGTGTCTTCTCATTAAACTTGTATCTCGCGAATACAGTATTGCAAACGGCAGCGGGAGCGTTTCTATAAAGTTAATTTAGACTTACGGTTTACACCGTGCTTTTTTATACCTCGTGTCTTATGAAGATGCTTGTATGCGTCACTCACACGCTTCTTATTGTTTCGCTTCCTTGTCAATTGTGTAATGAATGTTTTCTTCAGCGCTCTTTGGGGCTCCTCCTTCTTTTCTACGTACTGAGTTCACAGTCAGTTCACGTGATTACGTGGGAGGCGTGATGACGCGACACGCAACTCAGTCTCCTACGGCCATCTTGCTGCCTTCCATTACAGTATATGGACAAAAAAGAGGTTCCAGTTATGACCATTACACGTTGAATTTCGAAATGAAACCTGCCTAACTTTTGTAAGTAAGCTGTAAGGAATGAGCCTGCCAAATTTCAGCCTTCCACCTACACGGGAAGTTGGAGAATTAGTGATGAGTGAGTCAGTCAGTCAGTGAGTGAGTCAGTCAGTCAGTCAGTCAGTGAGGGCTTTGCCTTTTATTATTATAGATACGCAACCGAGGCTGTTTGTTCATCTGTCCAGGATTTTAAATCAGCCGTAGCTTGTAAACCGTTTGATCTATTGACCTGAAATTTGGTACATATATATTACGTGACGTCTACTATCCACTTTTAGGGTGATGATTGACCTCCAAGGTTAATTCCTCTTTTTATTTTTTATTTTATTTTATTGTAGAATCAACTCTTAGAAGTGGCCAGCAGGGCGGCTGTGCGGCACATGCATATGGGCACCGTTCTCATCCCTACCACCTTCTCCATCACTTCCCCAATCTCTTCATATCTTAAATCATTCTTGAGGTAGATTGAACACTTAAGTACCAGCTTAAGTGAAAAATTAAAGAAAATGCATTAAATAATTGCAACACAAACACTGACTTAATCACTTTTAAAGCAAAAATATGCCGATGAAAGAAGAGGAGAAGCAGGCCGCTAGAGTGGAGAAAAGAAGAGCTGCTCAGGAAGCAGCAAGCGCATCAACCTCTGAGCAAACGAATGCTAAACGTACAGAGAAAGAGCATGAAAACTAGGAATGCTCAAGTCAAGTGTATTCACTGCACATTATCGTGCAGTGCGCAATTACTGGCGATAATTAACTACAAAGAATCATTGCATTATTTAAATCTCGTAATATTGCATGTGGTTATAAATAATGTATATGGTGGCACATTCGTTAGTTCTACTGTCTTGACAGCTAAAGGGTATTGGACTTTCCTGGGACTTCTGTAAGGATTTTTAAAGTGTTTCACTTCCTACATCCCAAATATATGCAGTGTTAGATATTTTGGGGTTGGTTTTTCAACCTTTAAGACTACACTTGAAAGACGTTAAAGGTACTTAGAAAAAGGCAAGCAACAAATACCCTGAAACATTTTTAAATGATGCAATAAATACTTCCTAACATAAATGTTAATGTGAAATTGTGGCATGCAAAATTTGATAATGTCTGCAACACTGTGAAGTTCTACAGTCTCATATCTTGCAGTATTGCCTAGAAATGCTTAAGAATGAGCTATGCAGGGGTACCAAGAAAAGGATTATCCCTGGTGGACACAATATTTATCTGTGACACTGAAAACTGGCATTAGAGGGGAATAATGACACACAAAGTCCATGCTTATCGAAAGGTAGCACTTCTCATATTTAGCTCTACAGGCATCACAAGAGAAAGTGCCAGTAACTGCTTGGCACCCTTTCTCAGATTGGTTCCTGCCCTGTGCCCATTGCTATTGGGATAGCAAGTTGAAAAAATAAATTGATGTATGCACGCCTGATGAAGGCTATACAGCCGAAACATGGTTTCTTTTACCTTTTTTACTTTTGTTTGTAGAAATTTCGTTACCTTCTTTTTCCTTTGCAGATGCATGCTGTTGTAGCCTTTTGCTGAATCCATTGGATATAATTTGCTGCGACCTACCATGACACCTTTGAAAATCTTTTCTAAGACCCTACGTCACTCTTTATCTTCCACTCTTACCTCTCGCCCTTTGTTTTTTTTTTTTTACCAAACCTGCATTCTGCCTTTTTATTTACATTTACTCTAAAATTCACCTCTAACCATCTAGTTTTTCTGTTCAGGTGCCACCATTATAGTTTTCTGCCAAAAATTCAGCAGAGCATCTGGAGGGTCTGCCACATTCCAATATTCTAATAAACTCATGTTCTCCACCATACATTCCCTTGAACAACAACTTACACTCATAGATGGTTCTGTCATGAATGCCAAGAACCATTCACATTGCATTGTTCCTCTGTATTTTTCTTTCCACAACAATCTCATTTAACTTGGAATTCCAGATTCTACGACTACCTTAATAAAAAAATCAGGAGTGGTCTCCCCTAGACTTTCTCAATATTTTTGGGGAAATGTGTCAGGTAAAGTACCACTTCCGGTTAGCAATTACAACAACATTTATTTATATTGCACATTTTCATATAAACAATGTAGCTCAAAGTGCTTTACATGACGAAGAAAGAGAAAAAAGACAAAATAAATAATTAAAATTAGGGAATACTAATTAAAATAGAATAAAAGGAAGGTCCGATGGCCAGGGAGGATAGAAAAAACAAAAAAAACTCTACACGGCTGGAGAAAAAAATAAAATCTGCAGGGGTTCCAGGCCACGAGACCACCCAGTCCCCTCTAGGCATTCTATCTAACATAAATGACCTAAATCAGTCCTCATGGTATTTAAGGTTCTCATGGAAGAATTTGATGATGATGGTCACGTGTACTTCTGGCCTTTAATCCATCAATGTAAGGACATCACAGTGCTTTGATTAGGTGGTGGTGGCACAGATCGCCACAACAGAAAACCAGAAAAAGAACAGAAGAGAAAGTAGGGCTTAGTACAGATTTTGGACCCACCATTAATAATAATGATAGTTAAATCCTGATGCTCTGTATATTCAAGTAATTAAGATGAAGCTATGAGAAAGCCATGTTAAAGTAATGTGTTTTCAGCAGTGTTTTAAAGTGCTCCACTGTATTAGCCTGACAAATTTCTATTGGCAATCTATTCCAGATTTTAGGTGCATAACAGCAGAAGGCTGCCTCACCACTTCTTTTAAGTTTAGCTCTTGGAAGAGATACTCATTTGAAGATCTAAGTTTACGATTTGGAGTGTAAGGTGTAAGACATTCCAAAATATAAGATGGAGCAAGATTATATAAGGCTTTGTAAACCATAAGCAGTATGTTAAAGTCAATTCTAAATGACGCAGGTAACCAATGTAGTGACATCAAAACTTGGGTGATGTGCTCGGATTTTCGTTTCCGAGTTAAGATTCTAGCAGCTGCATTCTGCACTAGTTGCAATCGATTGATGTCTTTTTTGGGTAGTCTTGAGAGGAGTGTGTTACAGTAATCTAGCCGACTGAAAACAAAAGTGTGAACTAATTTTTCAGCATCTTGCAATGTTATAAGAGAAAAATATCTCAAAAGTTGATAGAAATCTACGTTTTGTACATAATACTTGTATACAAAATTTGGTTGACCGAAGTGAAAGCACACTCAAGTTATCGTGACACACAGACACACAGACATAATTCCAAAAATAGTATTTTCATACTCAGGGAGGTCTAAAATGTCAAGATACATCAAAATCTCGAAAGCTAATTTTTGGACGATTCCTATACTTTCCCAATACTTCATATACAAGAAAATAATAAGAAAAGCAAACTCACTCCCTATTGAAAAACAAGCCAGAGAAGAAAACTTTCTCCATTCTCTCTAAAAGTAATTTGTAGTAACTATATCCTCTGAGCTCCTTCTTTCACAAAACAATTGATTGCTTCTCAGCAAAGGTCTGCATTACATTCTAATACCAAAAAAGTTGGGCAATCCCCATGTCCAAGAAAGACAGAGAGTCAGTGTGTTTATCTACATTTGTAAGTTACTTCACCCCTAACAATTTCAAAAAGTGAAACAATGAGAAACTGGTAAACCAGACAAAAATGTACTCATTAAATCTGCCAAAAGAACAAAAATTTTAAATTTAAAAACCAGTTCTGATTGATTAATGTTTTCTTGAGTAATTCTTTAGTAAAGAATTTAATATAAATATAGTTTATGAGACTGTTATTCATTTTATGGTAGAAAATAAGAAAAAAAAACATCTTAAATTTACTGTATTTTTTTTCTTTGTTTTGTAATTCTTGTTCTTTGCATATATCCATTTTCTATAATCCCTGCACAGTATTATGAATGAATTATGAATAAACTGTATCATTTCATTTTTTAAGGAAGCTTATATGGATTATATGTTAAACTTCAAGATCATCGCCTGCCCAGGCCACAAAACTGAGAAAGGGAAGGAGTTTTCTGTAGCTCTTTGCACAGACTTTGTTCAGAAATTTAAATTAAATATTAAAATTAATCTCTTCCATAAGAGGAATTGACTCATTTGCAAACCAGTATTTAGTGCTACCAACTGTGCCACTGTGTCAAACTGTAAATGAGAAATCAGATAAATAATCTAAATTTAATTAATTTAGCTCAGCAATTAAATTCCTTTTTTATTTTAATACACTATTTCAGAACACCTCACAATTTAGCTATCTGTACAGCATACTGCGACCACTGATATTGAATATAAGGCTGTCAGAAGAGTCAATGCCACAAGTATGTACATAAAAATTGCTAAGTTTATGTTACATTCTATTTATGGAAAATGAAAAAAAAACAGCTTGTCTTCAGTTTTGGCAGTGTTAACTAGTTATGACAGTGTAACTTTTCAAAATTAAAGGTTCAGATAAGACAAGAAAAAATTCTGGCATTCCAAAGCTTCTGTACTCTGGAAAGTTTTCATTGTCATTTTGATAGGCATTGTTTGTTTTTTCAGGTGAATATTTTTTTTTTTCTCAGAGAACCTTTGATTTATTTCAAGAAGATTGTCTCAATTTTTCAATATTAAACAGTCTGATGTACATAAATTGATGTTCCTCTTGTTTCTTTCAGTGTCACAGAAGGGATTCATATTTAAAAAAAAGATAATCAGTTTATCCAATCCCTGTGAAATTTTAGAACCACTCATGTACAGTGCTATGAGAAAGTTTTTTATATAAAAATTACTTTGCAAAACATTCATTAATGTTGCACTATTTATTTTCTGATCCATTGATTATATTTTAAAATGTAGTTCTTCCATTATAGGATGATGAAGAGTGAGAAGCTAATCGATATTGCTCAAGAAGCTCTTTCTAAATCTTGATGGGATACCATTCCAACAAAGGGCACAGTTGTGCACAAACTCTCAGTTGTTCACAACATAAGCATCTCTTATAGTAAGCACAAGCAGAACAGTTCTGACTTTATTGATACTAATGTGTTCATTTTTTCTTGAGGTAAGAATATGATTCCTATTCATTTCTCTGCTCACAGTCAGCGTGGAATTATAACAATACATTCCTACTTTTGCTTCTGCAATTCTGTTTCTTCAGCAGCTATTTTCTGCCATGGCTTTTAAAAACTTACAGATGTGCTCTTAAATCAAGTGATCATTTTTTTCCTAAACTGCACTCACTGACTTTCCACCTATTAACATTGTGTTATTTTGCATAGCTTACAGAGTGAGATTTACACAAAGTGGCAGCGTAATGAAAAGAATGCATATGAGTTTACTTTGTACACATAACAACAAATCTGAACTGAAAGACTACACTGCATTGTATTTTTACTAAAAGCCGTAGATTTTTGAAAGAGCCAGGCCAGCATGAAAAAGTACAATGTGCAATAGAGCAGACTGAGGCGCCACAAACCAACGTTTGACTTTTTATAGTCATGTTGACTTTTTAGTAGTCATTCTATCTAAGGTATGGTAATAAAAGAATTGAGGATAATGTGTTTAATGAGTAAACTCACTCATACAAATCAATCTGTAAATACATGGTGAGAGCATGCAGAACTCATGCAGACCCCAGCGATGTGAGACAAGAATGAAAGTGGTGCCCTATCACTGTGCCAACGTTAAAACATCAGTACTGAACTTACTAAATTTCAACCTGATTAAACTTATGTGAATTGGCATTGCTAAACTGACCCTAGCCTGTGCATGTGTGTTTGTTTACCCTGATGCCTTGTCCAGGAATTGCTCCTGTGTTGCGCCTTCCCCATGATCCTGACTTTATAGTTGAATAAAGTGCAGAGCTAACCGATGTATACAGGCACCTCATGGTCTGACTTGCTCCGAGGACCAATCTCTTCGATATCATATACTGATGTCAATGTGCTCCAATCTCCAAGGAGAAGACTTGAATGTCGTGTACAATTAATAACACATTGCGAGGAAGACCAAAGATGCTCAACCAAACAGAGTGCCACTAATAATTTGGTTCTACTTCAAGCACTACCAATAACGTCAGTTCATTTCTTACCGCTTGCTACAGGCCAGCTCAATATCTTCTCTCACTGCAACACACACACCCAATATCAATCCAGCAGCAGTATATACTGTAGTTGCAAAATAATGAAATAAGCTTCTGTATAGTGAAAGGGCATAAGCGACCATAATGTAAGACTTCTTCAGTTATTATTGTGTAGTGTCTACTGAACAGAATCTGCCTCCACGCCTAGATAGATTACTTTTCAAGGTGAATCAACACCCCTGGGGCTGAAAGGCTACCAGGAAGGACGATGAAGTAAAGCAAGTAAAGTACACAGCTGGTCTCCTTTTAAAATGCCTGGATATCACAACAATGTTTTCCTTTTTAAAACAACATGGATGGGTTCTTTTGCAATGCAGTCTCAAGACACGAGCATATCATCACTCAATAACATAACATAATACTCAATAACGTTTTTGATGTGTTTGGTAAGTTTAAAGGCTTTTTCTATCACCTATGGACTCATGTACAATTCAAATCTATTGTAAGCCACAAGAACAGACAAGGTATTTTTAAAATTTATAAAAAAAGGTCTTACTTTATACCACAATTGTATGTGGCAAATTAATATATACAATGCTTGTGAAGAAATAACTTCAACTTGAAAAATACAGCACTTACCCTTTTAATTTCTATTATTCAATGTTCATTTTATATATATTCTATACCATCACAAGGCACTAAACAAGGGGATATTTCAAAACAGGAAAAATAAACACAAGAACTTTGAATAAATAACAGTTACAAGACATAAACATTTAAAAGAACATAAAAATAAAAAAATATATATTAGTGGATTGATGTAAGTGAAATGCCACTATAATGGAAATTAGATCAGTACAGTTAACACACAAAATTCAAGCTAGAGAGTACAGTACCATTAGTCAATTCAAATATAACTGAGTAACGATGTGCATATAGAAAGAAAAAAGTAAAATTATTGAATGTTAAAATAGAATTGAAACTTGTCTTTTTATAGGAAGACAAAAATTTTGAAAAGTATATTTTGATTGCATTGCTCCCTACTTATTACTTGGGAAAATTCTTCTGAAAGATAGCTTCAAAGATAAACTGTGCCCAGTGCAGTGGTCAAAAAACAAAAGATGATACTGATTGTCCTTTGCACAATCTTTGCAAGCAAATGTCCCGATCTTCAAGTCGTCTCTGTAGACAGAACAGTGCGAATCACAAAATCCTGCATTGCATCCAGGAAAAGCTTCATGAGCCACAGCACTATTGATGTTGAGCAGGTGTTGGCAAACATTTTTATGGCAAAGGCTATTCACA
Organism: Erpetoichthys calabaricus; assembly: GCF_900747795.2. Classification (NCBI taxonomy): domain Eukaryota; kingdom Metazoa; phylum Chordata; class Cladistia; order Polypteriformes; family Polypteridae; genus Erpetoichthys; species Erpetoichthys calabaricus. The sequence continues at coordinate 61,001,617 of NC_041397.2, read as the reverse complement.
GCATTGCACATTACATCAGTTGCTGGATAATGCTAGTATCGCTTGTCAGCTAGAATGCAAGTGCCACTCTGTGGCTGAAAAGTAAGTTCCAGGGGAGGAATGCTGGCTGAATTTTCCCACTTTGTGTTTTAAGAGCCAGAGGGATTGTATGGAATTGATTAAAGTGCTCCTGTGATTGCCCATGGACTGAATTGAGAGGCTGAGCATGCCATCTCCAAATCTGAAAATATAAACTGAAAAACAGCATTTGTACCTTTCAATAACCATTAAGTGCTTGTCATAAAGTTCAGGCAAAAGCTTGCCTTCTGTCAATTTAGGATGCAATAACAAACTATGTATATCTTACATAATACAGTATGTCAGTTGCATATTGAAATCTGTATGTTCTTGATATGGTAACATAATGTGATATACTGTTTATTAGCATATTATTAGCTAAAAGTAGCAGCTCATTGTGAAATTTCGTTTCATTTTAACCATATGTAGTAGGATAACAGGTGTATATACAGTACAGCTACTGTCTTAAATATTTAGCCTTCTGGTTTAGATTCCTGTACCCAGTCACACGTTCTCCTATGTCTTTTCAGTTTTTACTTTACCTCCATTTTTCCTTCTACATCCCAAAGATGTGCAAGGTTGGTTGATTGTCAGTTCAAAATTTCTCCTGTGTAAGTATAAGCATTGGGAGTGTGTAGAACACTGCAATGAGCTGCAGTCTTATCCAGAGGTGGGTCCTGCCTTGTGCCCAGTGCTGCTGGGATATACCCTTTCTCACATGCAGAAGGGGAATCTACTATGAAACTAATGAAGCGTAACCTTCAGGGCTCCTAGTCCTGGAGAAGTGACTTTAGTCCACATTGTTTTAAAGTTTTGTGTTTCTACTGTATGAAAGTTTTTTTTTTAAATAATAATATTAATAATATAGTGTAATTCTCGACTACAGCAATTTTAATCAAAATCTGATATGCAGTGGTTAAATTTTAAAAAAATCTGTGGTGATCTGAAGAAGAAAACAGTGGTTAACTAGACCTTGTTGCTAAATGCCAAGGGGCACCCATAAAAGTACATGTTTCAGGGCCCCCAAAAATGTTGGTCTGCCAATGCCCCCACAGCTCCAAATCGAGTAATAGCTATTGTGGCCACCAGGGGGCGCTCCCCAGACACCCGACTGTGGTAAAGTGAGGTCTACGGCTGATTGCCATTTTAAAAAAAAATCGTCACACTCACGTCTTTAAGGAGGGGGCATGGTAGCATGGCAGGAGCGGTTCCCAGGTGGGATGCGGGCGGTCCTGCAGTTAAATGCACAGATACAGAACTGCCCATGGCCGTAATTTATGCCAAGAGCTGCTAATCGCCACATCTGTGCCACGTCCCCATTTTAAAAGGGGAAGCGCGAGTGCGAGATAGGAAGAAGAAGAGAAAAAAACAGAATGGAGGTTATTAAAGGCACTGTACACTTTTGGACTTTCCCTTTGCCTCGTGTAGTGTCCTCATTGCACAGCTCATCCCGGTCATGACTATCAATGGTTTAGGGTTCAAGAGACTCCCAAAACTGGAAGAGACACAAACAGACTTTGGACACAAGTCACAGGAAACAAGGGCTTTTATTGTGGGAAACCCTTTCAGGAAGTGTTTCCCAGCACACAACCACAGTTACAAAGCACAGAAACACTCTCTGTCTTTGCCTTCCTTCTTCTCTCTGTCCCTCTCTTGATCACTGCCTCCTACACTCGTCCCAGCAAGATTTGTCTCCATCCTCCCGACTCTGGCTCCCCGAGTTGAGGCAGCGGGATACTTTTATGTAACACCTTGGGAGTACTTCTGGTGTCCACTTAGCATGGTCTTGAAGAACTTCTGGGTGAGGTGAGAGCCTGACAAATTAGGGCTCCCCAGTCTCTGAGGCACCCCCTGGTGGCATCCCTAGAACCCAACATGGCTGAGCCAACAAACTCCAATTTCCAGTGTGCCCTGTGGGAATCCATGGCACTGTAGCAAACCCAGCAGGGCTGCCACCTAGCTTGCCAATATATCTTTATACATAGATTTTGTGATCACATTCAAATAAAATTTGTCACTCTAAAAAAAAATTAATAGATATTAAAAAGTGTTTAGGTAATTTGCATATTATAGAGATGTGTTTCCTATCAAATTATATCTTGGTGGTTAATTAATACAATTTTTACAAATTTTTGAATTGTGACACTGAACATGAAGCATTCACATAATAGAATGTATTTGGAATACAAGAAGTTATATAAAGTGACATATCGTGCTCATACCAGCCAGCCTTCAAGCACACAATGCAGTGCTGCAAAGCCATCTACTGTCGAACTGTGGCTCAGCTCTAAGGAATGGCAGGAAAGTGGACCGTTGGTTGTATGAATCATAGTGGAGCGGTGGATTTGAATGATCTGTTTTTGCACATGCCTTAAATGAGGTCAAAATCTTAAGATTTCTCTTTTACTTAAAACTACATCCCAACTGTGATAACTATCTCTGTCTGCAACTTTCTCATCCCTCAGACATTTTGCAAAACTTCCTAAAATTTATTTAGGATTTCTGACCCTCACTTGCTTCAAGTTAGTGTTTCTGCTTTAATCTGGTTCAGAAAATATATATATATATATATATATATATATATATATATATATATATATATATATATATCAACTTTCAATGTTAACCTCAGTTTTTGACATGAGAAATATATATAAATTCTACCATATACAAATCTAAATATTAACTTTTATTAGATAGAAAGACATTGTAATTAATGAAGCATATAAAAGAACAGGTCACTGGCATATTACAGTATATTGAGTGTGTTGCACACAGTGAAAAAGAACACCTACAGTCAGTAGATGTAGTAAGGTGGTATAACCCTAAATAATGTACACTCATTAAATTTTGACTAATATTCAGTAGAATGTATACTAATACCTTAACATATTTTTAGCAGCATTACAGTATGTGGAAAGGGCTCAGCGTATGGCACAAGTTCACTGAACACTGAAAAACTCAATATTCTATGAACTCCTATAGTGTTAAAGTAAACTTTTAAGTGTAAATATTTGCACTTTGTTTCTATACATACATTTTAAGTGTTATTTTATTTCTGGCTATTTTTTTAGTGTACATACAGGAAGAGATATGCTTCCTTAACACACCTGTGCCAAGTACTTGTGTACAATAATACTGTAATTTTTCTAGCATTCATGGAGAATGCTAATAATGACTTTTCCAATCATGAATTGCATATAAGTGACACTTTAAATATGAAAGTCTCTCATGTTACATTGCTGAAGAAAATGGCATGGCATTAGAGAAAACAAATACACTTAATATATTGAAAATATATTCTATCATTTTTACGGCTATTATTTTATATTTGTTGTCTTTTTCATAGTGGCAGGTCTTTTTGATAATACTGAAGTTTGAACCATATTTAAAGCAGTCTGCAAGTGAGAATTTAGGCAAATTTAAGCAAAGTGTTGTGCTTCATCAGAACATTTCAACAGACTCTTAAGTGTTTCCTTTTCTTTCTGGCACCGTAAACCAATAGTTCTATAGCTCAGTTTGTTTCAGAAACAATACCAGTAATTTGTGTGTGACATAAAGACAGTAGTGCAAATTTTGTCGTAATCTCACTTAACAATGAAGATGGACATTTCAGGTTACTGTTAGGGATTTGCAGTCATAAGTGAATGATGAAATATCATTGTTTTATAGCTGCCTTTTTGTAGTGCCCTTGACTGTGAAGATAAACCCTGCAATGATAAACGTCATCTAGACTCATTAGTAATGGGAAGATACTGTATGGTATTTACAAATAATATGAGCATACACTTTTCAAAAAATGACAAGATTTATCTTTATTTTGTTAATCTAAGTACATGCAATATGTTAATATTATAAGGATCAACAAAAATATTTCACAGTAAATCTGTTTAGTTTAAATCCATATTTAGGAATTATGAATTTAGGAATTTAAGAATTATGAATTCAATGCAATGTAAATTTTAGTTGAATATGTAAATCAGAGTTCCCAGAGGGCACCTTCAACAGCCTGTATACTCTTTGTAATGGTTACTGCATTATTAAAAAAAAAACTTTAATCACATTTCCAATGCAAGCACCATTTAAAAGGAATTTATAAGTACTGATACTCAGCACCTCTGCTTACACATATTTTCTTTACAGTTGGAGTATAGGGAGGTGAATTTACTAACATTTGAGAAAGCAGTTTTTAAGTGATACTTTGGCCCCATGACTAATTTGTTTTATTGTTTATTATACTTAGTTTAATTTAAAGATTACACATTATAGATCTCACGATTGTTTTTAATGTAAAAGCATTAATTTCTTTCAAAAACATTTTGATGTCGGATTTTAATTACATTATTGTAATTAAATCTATTGACACTTCTTCATATATTTATTTTTAAAACTAAGGAATTTTTGTAAATCACTGCACAAGTTGTACAGCATAAAAGATAAAGAGACTATGCTTTGAACATGAAATATATTTATCTTCATTATCTCAAGATATTCATTTTAAATTGAAAACCACTAGATAGATGCTCTCAGGACTTCAGAGATATTGTTCGACTCATGCATGCCTTTGTCAGAATACTGGGTTCCTTTGCAAATACATAACACATGCTAAAAAATATGGATGAAGTCATGACACATATAGTCTGCTTAGTGTCACATATAGCCTGGATATCATTTCTGTGTTCGTCAGTCTTACAAATTATTAAAAATGTTACTTTTTTAAATAACTAATGCTCTTCGGCTTTTTTTTGTTTCCTGCAAGTATCTTAAATACAGCTTCAAATTGTTTACTGATCAAATAATTTTTACTGCACAATAACTTATAGTATTTTGTTTTGAAAAAGATATTTTCTATACAGACTTGATTTTTGATTCCCTGTTTAATTCCATTTTGGGTAGAAGGTGCTTAATTCATTTGCAGAAATAAAAATGTTTTGACCACATATGATTTTTTTTAATCATATTTTTTTCTAAGAATGGTGACATCTGCTTTCTCATCTGAAATGTCCATAACTGTGGATGTATTCAGTATCACCTAAACCTAGGCTCTAATGAAACAGAAATAAATCTAGGGAATAACATCTGTTTTTTCTTTTGATTTAAATTTTTCCATTTGGCTAGCTTATATTTTTTCATTGTTAGCCCAACATTCTGAATGCAGATAAGCATTGCAGTAGGAGATTTCAGAACTACAAAGAACTGGAACAAATTGAATTACATTGGTAGTGCGAAGGTATCAAATCATGAAGGTGTTGGGAAAAAAAAAGAAAAGCAACAAAACCGAGCCATAAAGAAATACATTGGTTGAAGAAGAAAAAGTAACCTGAAAAAAATAAACTCACCAGAGTAACAGATTATCTTGGTCTATATGTTTATATGTGTGTTTTGAGTTTACTTGTAGTTCTAAATTACAAGGTATTGCTTCCTGTATTTTATTTTTGGATTCAAGATAAATTTAAAAAGTAATTCTCTCTTGCCTAATCTGTTGCTTTCTATAGTCACGTGACTACAACCAGCAGGGCTGTTGCGTCATTGGACGTGACATTTAAATAGGGCTGCATTTCATTCAGTCTTTATCCCTCAGTAATTCCCATGTTCTGAAGTCCATTAGTGTAGTTAGCCGAATACTAAGTATACTATAGCATCAGGGTTGATTCTTGACTTAATGATTTTGCTTTTGTCGCCACTGTTTTTGACCTGTGATTGTTCTTTAACTATGCTAAACTACATTTATCAGGACCTGGTTATTTTTTTCACAAAAATATATTTTTCTCTTGGACAATTCTTCATGTCCACCACATTTATGGTGAGAGTGTGATGTTATCAAATACAATGTTTCAAGGGAAAGGTGTGTAGAGGAAGATAGAGAAGGTAAGTATTCATCCATGATCAGATCAAGTGTGGTGTGAGAAGAAAGGCAACACACACAACTTGAATCATGACTTGTGATGAGATTATTCCATGAGACAAATGAAGATCAGTAAGGTAAGCCGAATGTCATCCACTTCAGCACAGAATCCACGATTCCACAATTTAAGAGAGAAACAGATATACAGAGAGGGGCTAACTGTTTCATTGATGAACACTCAAAACCAATAAGAATAGAGGTGAGGTAATCAGCTCAAGCAGAACCTAGAGAATTTGCTGTTGAAAATATCCTGTTTGTGGATATCAGTTATATGAAGAGAGCTTGTGCAGCATGTGATATTGAGGTATGTTCTTTTTCTATAGATATTGGCAACCTTTGAAGTGAAATAGGCAAAGTTTTCAGTATAAATGCATGATAGGTTAGGAGTAACAATGGCACCCAGAATGGAATTAATGGCATAGAGAAGTAACAAAAGCTTCATTAATATAGTTTGGAAAATTACTTATTTGCAGATAGATACTTTTTATTGAAAACTGTGATTGCTATGGGAGAGTATAGACCGATACAGCAATCCATGGGTGTTCTACATGGGCAGGTGCATAAACTAGGAAAGGAAAGATGCATGACTGAATTATTCAATTGAGAGGGTGGCTATGCAAGCAATACTAAGAAATCAATTAGTACAAAATAAAACACTTGCTAACGCTCTTTGTTAGTTCTGTTTCATTCATGTTCCCCTATAGGTGTTCTTCCTAAAGCACTGACAATCAGCTCTGGTATACTGAACTACCAATTAAAAGTTGATATATCTGTCATCAAGTACAATAAAATGCTTGTGGTTTTAGATTGTGCATTAGAGTCTTGTCAAACATTAAAGGTTTGCTATATTCATATGAAATATTTCTCCCTTGACTAAAGATACCCGTAGGGCAATGTTTATTTGTACAGAGAAAATTCTGATTTACTTTTTAAAACTGTCAAACCAACCCACATAAAAATCCATGATGAAAATGTTTTCTGTATTAATCTAGTAAACTCACCACCCAATTGAAGCTTCAAATGGAAAACTTTATTTTTGTCCGACAATATATAAAAGACTCAGTTATTAAATTCCTGGAACAAAGATCAGAGAGACTTTCACATTAGCAGTTCAAGAAAAAACATAAAATTTTAGATTACTTGATGGAAAGGGTGACAATTGCATCAAGTGGGAAACATGCCAAGCATAAAAGATATCATTTCTTCTTTGCTCTGGAGAATTTATTGCATATGATCAGAGTGAGAATTGTTTTATGCTTTAGTTAAAGGTTTTAATACTGTATTATATCTGAGCGTACTGAAGTGAATGAAGAGATATGTTAGCCTCAGTACTGAAAGAAATGTGTGGAAGTTAGAAATAACGTTTTTAGTCTTTCTTCAAGACTATTACTGCATCTGCCAATTAATAATTATTCAGATGACATAATAATATGACTATTACTAATTATATCAATAATAATGTTTGAATTTCACACAACTTTTGAGGTTTTAGAACAATGAAGGAATTGGATATAAAGTGGCCAAGAAAGAAGAACTTAGCTCTTTTATGTAAATTACATCTACATATACAGTATGTGAAAAATGATGAAGAATTTGAACAAACACTTTCAATTATCAAGTAACTTAATAATGACATAGAGGAGTGTTTCAAAATAGTCATTAACCTGGAAGTCTAAATAGAGGAGCTTGTTGGATGAGAATACAGGATTTAAGGCTTTGATCAGAATGAGCTCTAAAAATATCTTAGGGGCAGATGAGTGTAACAAACTAGTTGGTAGAACTCCAAGAACCTAAAACGTTGGATATCAACAATATAAAAACTGGACAACTATGTAGCTTTGACATTCTTGATTGGTGAAAACAGGAGTTGGGAAAGATTTGCAGGCTTCTCATAATGTACAGTGTTCATCATCACAAAAGATAAATTGACTGGCATTTTAAGGAAAGTATAAAATGTAGAAGTGTTCACATATTTAAGTTTACAAGAGCATATTCAGTGTCTTGAGTATTAAGCAAATCTTATTTTTCATGTCATAGACTGCATAACATTTCTTAATCTAAAGCATATGCTATAAGATTCCTCTCATCTTAAAAATTACAAGGGTAAATAAAACTATCACTGGAAACCTTCATATTAATCAATTGTACATTTTTTCAGTCTTTTTCACTTCTCATTGCTCTGTTGTAGAGCTGGGAGATATAGCAAGTCTTACCCTGAATTTAAATACAGCACAATAGATGGAAAAAAGAAATATAAGAAATGTCAAATGTGTACTATTTCCTGCTATATTTGGTATTATTCCCAAATCTAATAGAATTCTGCATTGTTTCATTGATGTTTGCGCATGCTTTCCTCAATATGAGAAAACAGCATTGTACTAAGCGGGGTGGCTTATGGACATGCATGTTGGCAACCATTTTAAAGAACTATCTGCTGGCATGGTAGGGAAATACCTTAATTGAGAAAGTCAAATTTTCTGACATCCATCCGTCCATTATCCAACCCACTATATCCTAACTACAAATAATTTAAAAAATAAATGTCCATGAAAAGATTCAGCAAGTCAGACATAATTTCAGCACCTTTTAAACAATAAATGCTTAAAATTAATCACCTGGGGCCTCAATCATAAAATTTTGCATTGATTTAAACATGAAAATATTCACACGTCAAAAAAACAATATGTACATTAAAAAAAAATCAGTTTTTATAAAACATGCCATACCCACATTTCTACACAACTTACCTTTTATAAAACACAATCATCTTGTAAATATGAATTCATGAAGACACCTCAATGCTAATCAGCCTCATACATATGCAATCACGATACCGCAGATGTTCATTGGCTGGTAAAGCAGCTTTCTTCCTGATGCATTTAGACCCCAACACCTGCATTCAAGAGCATCTTCCTGTATTCTGCAAATGAGCGTGCAAGATTATGCGCATCTTCTGCGCATGTTCTGGGGGTAAAGGCGTAAGGCGCCAGCATCCTCGATTATGTTAAGAGAACTGGACACAGCTGCAAATTGCCTTTTAATTTTGGCAAAATATGTTATGTTTTATGTATGTATGTTTCATGTTTGAAATAAAGTGATAAATAACCAAAAATGTTTTACAGTGAAAATGCATAACATTGGCAATCTTAGAAGGGAACTAAAATAAACTACGAACATCATATTCAACACTTTTGAGGCTTAATATGTTTGCCACGTTCACACATTATGATAATGTCTCTGTGATATGAATAATTATATTAATATTAGAATTATTATAATTCATATTAGTGAGCTGATTATAATATAATATAATTATGTGTTTTGAGTCATCGTTTAGCTGGTTTGGGACATCTAAATCTATATATATAAAAGCCAAATACCACTGACTAACTTATTATGAAATTTCCCGAACCATGAGGACTTGGGACTTCAGATTTGGAATGTAGGTTATCCTTGGCCCATAGGTGTTCAGTAAGAAACAGTTTTAAAAATTTCATGGCCCAAGCACGAAATTTCTTATAGTTTTTTAGACCCATTTGTATATCTGTCTGCTTTTCACAAGAGAACTGCTTAATGGATTTAGATCAGGTTTTTTTCTATGATTTGCTTGAACATTCCGTTGATTTTGTGACTTTCTATTCGCGATAAGTATCATAGTTTGCTTGCGGTACTGATTTATTAGCACGAATCCGAGAGAGACTCATTGGGCTGCGGGGAGGGGGGCGGGACCCTCCTCACTCACACGTCTTTCTCGGGGCGTAACCTTAACTTCACTTAGTTAGCGAATGAGAGAACTACTTAACGGATTTAGATCTTTTTTTTTCTATAATTTGCTTGAACATTCCTGTTGATTTTCCGACTTCTGTCATTGCACTAAGAATCATAGCTTGCTTGCAGAAGCGATATATTCGCGCTAATCTGAGACAGAGGCTGCATGCCGAGGGGAGGGAGAAGAGTGACATCAGGAGTAGAGAGCTGGGCGAGGCCCTCCTCACTGTCCTGTTTCACTTATACACGGGCAAAGCTGCGGGGGTTGTCAAGTAGGCTTATAAGTGAGTTATCATCACATCACAAAAAAGGACACAGATACCATTAATGATACAGTATTTAAATGACAGAAAGCGTTGTGTTTTTAAATGTTTCTCTATGTATTTTAATTGTGGCAATAAAATCACTTTCTTAATTTAAGAAGTTAGAAAATGTAAACATACTGTAACATTCGGATGCAACTTAGTTTGAAACTGATTTGAAAGCTTGAGCATTTTCTGTTATTTATTTGCTTCACCAAAGAAACACATTTTGGTTTTTTAAATATTTTGCAATGGTGTGAGTGTCACATGTGATGGAGATTTTCTTATACTGTCACACCGCTGTTGATACAGGCAGGCATAAGCCACTACCATGCTCAATACTGTTTCAATCACTAATGCTGGCTACTGACAATCTGTATTACAACATATTCAAACTGAAATAATCTTTCTGAAACTAAATCTGAAACAGCGAACTGACCTGTAATTGAAATTATACAGAGTATTTCTCTATCTGTTTTAAGGAATGGCAACATGCATTTGAGAGTTGCTTTGTGCAGGACAGATTATAGTGTTTAGCAGTCCTCAAATCCGCTTATCCAAGACAGGGGACAGCAGGAACCTATCCTGGCAAGCAATGAGCACAGGCAATCCTTGGACATGGTCCCAGCCCATCACAGAGTGAACACACACATCAGATGATGATTTAGACCAATTCTTCTAACCCTCATGTCTTTGGACTGCAAGAAGAACCAAGCAAACCTGGTTGGACCCATGTGCAAAATCCACTCAGGGAGCACCCAGGATGCATCCCTCAGACTCCTTACTATGAGTCAGGAACCCTACCATTGCATGACTATGCGCCTCATTCATTAAATTGACATATCTACAGTATATTAAACTGTGGTCTTAAAATAAAATAACCTTTAATTGAGACTTGTTTTAATAACATATTGGATCCACTGTGGGGGACCTCCTGCAACTCCTTAAACTTCACCAATATCAGTAATACCTCAAGTTCAAATTCAGTGAAGTTTTATTTTCTGCGTCCTCCCATAGTTTGAATGTAAAGACATCACTTGGAAACATGGCCAAATTTATACGATGATTAGGTAATGAATATTGAGAAAAGGGTGTTCTTTAAGTCGTACGTGGTTACTAGTGGGAGGTGATGAGGAGTGGCTAAAAGTGAGTGTGCAAGTGCATAGTTTTAAGTTCATTTGAGATTTAAAAAGAATTTGGCATGGGGCCTGGTGTTTGCAGTTTTATGATCTAATTTTTTTTCTTCTTTTTTTTTTTTTGCTCGTACACAAAAAAAAGTTTTGCCTTCTTGGCATAAACAAAATTTTAATATGAAATCCAAGCAAGGTTTCATACATGAGGCCCATTCTCTGTGTTTTATTGTGCTTTATTGTCAGTCAGTGGCATTAAGCCTTTGTGGTATGTCAGCAGCTTGAAAACACCTACAATAAAGTATTTGTTAAATATGTTGTTCCAGGTCCATACATCTGACCAACACTGTCTATCTCAATATACCTGGTGTCAGGTGTATTCATTCTTCTTGAGCATATACAAATGTTTCCCAATGTAATCCATGAAAGTGGCTAACACACTGCCTATTCCATGGTTTCTGTTTGTTGAGACACTCCGATTAAATTTACCCGATTTATAAACTGTCAGCATCTCTTAAACCATCAAGCCATTAAGATGATAAAAGTTAATTTCCTGCATGTGATTTCATTATCAACCCAATCAGAAACAATTGTACACATGTCACTGCCCACTGCTGATGTCTGGGTCATTATGTAGTTGTGGGAGTGATTTGATGGTTCAGGTCTTGTGTAAGACTGTGAAAGCTATTCTGTGTAGTTAAAGTCCGTGAAAGATTATCAGTTAGAGCTACATAATCAATAGCAATTATTGGACATGGCACATTAAGCATGGTCTCAAACTCTTATACCTCTCGGGTTAGAAGTAGAGTCCCCAATGTAAGTCCGCGATTAGGGATAGGGTTTAGCACTTTATAATTTTCCAATGCAGCTGTGACACTTTTTCATTTAAAGCTGCTCAAGCAATAGATAAAACAAATTTAGTAATCAGTAAATGTCTGATTTCCCTTATACATTAAACTACCTCTCTTTGATTTTTTGGTGAAGAGTGTCAGTCTGTTCATATACAAAAGAAAGCAAACACTGATCTATAATTATTCTTTAAACCATTCTTCCCAAAGAATCCCAATAGTATCTTTATGAAACCATCTGTAGTTTAACTCAATCAACTGAAAAAACAGAGCTCGCAATCATTAAGCATTCTTTTATTTTCAATAATGTCATTGGGAATTATTTTTCTTTAAACTTATATGGGGTCAATAATCTCTCCACAGATTTATAGGGTTCTATCCTTGTTCGTTCCATTAAGTTCCTGTGTGGTCCTGTCAACTCACAAATCAGTAAATGGGTAAAATTTTGTAAGATATACAAAAAGCTTTGCAGGCAGTCTCAAACACTGACTTCTGCACTAACAACACTTTTTTGCAGAGACATGCGTTTCAAAGATAAGGTAATTTTCAAGTCAATGTTATTTTATTACAGTTGTGTCATTCATATATTTTCTTGCAAAGTTCCTCAAAGCTGCATTCATTAATTAAAAAGATCTCTGTTATATGTGGGCACTGTGTCATAATTGAATTGCAGGGTTCAATTATGTGCTATAGGTGCATTTGTGAGATGAGTTTGATTACTTTGGTCTGAAAAGTGTGGAGCAAAAAGAATAAAAAGGAGTTTTGATGTTGCACTTACCAGCTGTCAGTGTCTCTCAGTCAGACATAATATTTGGTGACAAGAACGGCTGAGCTTTCTCTTTCATCACCATTTCCCTTTCTGCTTTTACCTGGTGACCCTCTGATTCCATGAACTCATTGTCTACAGTCCTTTGAGGTCTATCGCACTGCCTTGGGGCTTGAGGATGTTTTGGCTGCACACAAAAAGGCGCTCCTCCTTCACTGCCTGGGAAGGGCAGTGAGTGCTTGGAACTTTGGGACCAGCTGACACTTATGATGCTGCAGTTGCACTTTTGAATGCTCACCTCTGTCCCAAAAAGTGCTCTGCCACGAAGATTTATTTCAAACAGCCCTGTCAGCTTCCTGGTGAGACTGTGCATCAGTATGTTGCATACTTAAGGGACTGGCTAGCTTGTGCAAGTTTGGGGCATTATAGGATGAGATCTTCCGTGACCAGATAATCGAATGTACTAGCAAAGATAAGATTTGCAAAAGGCTTTTACATGAAAAGGATGATTTGACATTACCAAATGCAGTCGTAATTACATTCAGTGTGGGATCTGCGGCTATTTGTTTGGTGGATTTTTCTAAACTCTCTGCTTCTGCCTCCACATCAGACAGTTACGCGCAGCACTCACAGGCTGACCATTCCGCAGCGTCCAAAGTCAGCACAACAAACAGAGAACAGACGGTGCAGCTTGTGCAGTGCAGGTGTTGTGAACAACCTCAATAGCACTGTGGAAACTGTGGATCACAATCACACACAACCAGAGCTCAAAGCTGCCCAGCAAGCTGGTCGGACCTGTCAGAGCTGTGGTAAACAGAACCACTTTACTAAGGTATGTTGTTCTTCTCTAGTCAGTATGCAGGGATAGGTCAGTCAGGTCAGGATGGGGTGCAAGCACTGGTACAGTGCATTGCCATACCCACCACACAACGAAAGCAGCTTGGGATCCTGGTTGGCAATCCCCCAGGCAGACACGTGGTTCAGTCCCACCTTCCAGAAACGAACCTCTATCTGCTGCAGCCAGGTGTTACATGGGCATCCCCTTGACCTGTTCCAGCTACTCGGATCCTCAACAATGAGGATCCTGACGGCCTGATCACCCTCTGGGAATTGTGTCACATGGCCATAGTGCCGTAACTGACGTTCCATCACAATGCATGTAATGTGCCTCATTTGAGACTCCATGAGCAACGACTCATTCGACACAAAGTCAAACCAGCGGTACCCTAGGATTCTCCAAAGGAGTCCAGTCTTCATCTCAGGTCAGTGGATAGCGTCCATGTCTCACAATCATCCTTGTGGAGGGACAGACTGCAACTATAATTCACAATGTGATTTCAGGACCAGCAGCTTTCATCATGTACAGTCAGTTTAAATGGTTTGAACAATTCCCTCTTGTTGGACACTGGTGCTACTGTGTCCCTCTTAACAGTAAACAGTTTTTTAGTTATATGTACCTGTCTCCACCTGCCATGACTGCCAATGGTTATGGGAACTGTTAAATCTACCTGGTGATTTCAGTCTACCTCACTGTTCAGTATGGTGTTTATTCAACCCCACTGTCACCCCAATTATACAGCCATTCTGACTCATCTTGTTGGCCTTCCAAAACAGGGTGTCCACTGAGTTGCAGCAGATACCAGCAGCTGGTATCACTGAGCCAGTCAACACCTCCCAATGGGTCTCCAACATAGTACTAGCTAAGAAGAAGTCTGGTGGCTTGCACATCTGTGTAGATCTTCACACTGTAAAGAAGCCTATAATTCCAGACAAATATCCACTTCCCACTTCAGAAGAACTCACAGCACAGTTTTATGGTTCTATCTAGTTTTCTAAATTGGATCTTAGACAAGACTATTTGAAAGTGCCCCTCCACTCCAGCAGTAGAGACCTCACAGCTTTTGTGACATATGACGGGATTTTTTGTTATACAAGAGTACCATTTGGGTTATGTTCATCACCAAGCTGCTTTCAAAACGTCATGTTTTTAGTGCTTGCTGGCATTCCTGGATTCGTCAAACGTCTTCACAAGGTCTTTTCAGCTGTGTCTAAACACAGACTTGCATTGAATGTGGAGAAGTGTGTCTTTGCAGTGTCAGAGATAGAGTTTGTTGGATTTCGTGTGTCATCTACTGGCATATCCCCACTCAAATTAAATTTTGATGCAATCCACACCATTCCAGAGCCTACATCTGCAGCTGAGGTGGCTTCCTTTCTGGGCATGTCCGGTTATTATTTGAAATTTTTACCCCAGTATTCTGTTACTACTGCACCACTGCACCAGCTCCTGCGGAAAGATGAGTTGTGGGTGTGGTCTGCTTGTGCCATGGCTGTTAATCTTATCTCCCTTCCAGTTCTTGCCCACTTTGACATCTCTAGCCCCATGTTAGTCACCTGTGATGCATCTGCTACAGCAGTTGGGTCCATGCTGTCACAAAGTCAGGGTCAAGTGGAGAAGCCCATAGCTTTTACCTCTCGAGCCCTCACTGAAACTGAGCAGCAATAATCAGTTGGTTAACGTGAGGCACAAGCCTGTGTCTAGGCACGTGAGAGATGGCACCTTTACCTGTATGGCTGACACTTCATACTAAGAACAGACCATCAGGCTCTCACCGCCCTGCTGTCAGTATCTGGCACTGGATACCACTCAATGAGGTTACACCGTTGGCCTGACCGCCTTCACCAGTTTCATTTTACACTCCAGTTGACTCTGGGGCATGAAAATGTTATTACAGACCTTCTGTCCTTCTCAGTTTCCTGACTTTGACCAAACAGAACATGATATTATCCAGATACTACACATGTCCCTTCAAACCACCGTATCTCGCCAAGAACTCAAGGAGGCCTCTGCAAAGTACTATCCCAGGTATGCCACTTTATCAGGAATGGTTGGTCTAACACAGTACCTGAGGATCTGTTATCCTTTGCTAGAGTGAAACAAGAACTCTCCTGCTAGAGTGGTTCTTGTGTGGCATGAGGGTTTCATACTGTGGTCCTAAATGTGCTTTGTGCAGGCACGTTGTCAATGGCACATGATGGCCACTTGGGTGTAATGATTCTATAATGAAGATGTTGTGACTTGGTGTGGTGGCCTGGCATAGACAGGGAAACTGAGACTCTGGTAAAAGATTGTGTAGCCTGTCTGGTAAGTGGCAAGACAGGTCACCAGCCCTGGGGGTGTGCAGCCCATTGCCTGGCCCACCCAAACCTGGGAACATACACAGACAGACATCTCTGGAGTAATCCATGGTGGCCCTCACCACCGGCAGTATTTGGTTGTTGTGTATGACTTACAGTCGAAATGGCCATAGGTTACTGCAACTGGCACACATCCTGTGTTATCATTAACATTCTGGAATCACTCTTTTCTTGAAAACCGTAACAAAAGTCTTAACCCTCATAGAACTCGTCCACCATGAAGCTGTTTCTGTGTATTTAGTTATGTCACGAGACTACACATACTGTATATATTAAAAACGTACAGTTCCACACCATTCTCATAAAACTATAATTTATTTTTGTGACACACTACCATTTGTAGAAAAGACCACCTTCCCAGTTTTATTCCTTCTAGGACATCTGTGACAAACATTCACTCATGGGTGTAGTTACTGATAGCTAGTTTGGAGAAGTTTCAGTTGTATTTTGATAGTGATGGAAACTATACACACTCAATTTTTTTTATTTTTACATTCAAATTCCAAGAATGAATATTTCCAAACCACTTTAGCTGGCAGAAAAATTGTAAGCTCCACAGCTACACAGAGGTGTTTTACTTCCAGACTATTGTACCCCACGGAGCATCCATTTGGCTCAGTGGCATCCTTGATGGGTTGCTGTTTATATGAAAACTCCACACACTTGTTGCTTTGAAAACAGAAAAAAACACATGTCCTTCCCTCAGGCAAGTTCATGCCAAGAATCTGCTTTAAAAAATGAATTATCTCCAAGTTCATTTTTTGTCATAAACATACCTCCAAAATGCAGAAGCCATGTTTTCTAAAAGCAGAACATTTGTCGTTTTAAGGTGGCTTTATTTCTTATGTTTAAAGTCATTTCACATTTCTTCTAGTGTCCAGTTGGCTACAGTTGTAAGCTGCTTTTCAGGACACAATTGTTTGTTTATTTTTTTAATTATAAATGCAACATCTCTTAACAAACATATAATCATAATAGTATGATTATATATATATCATAATAGTATGATGTGATTGTGGAAAAATAACATTGACTTAAAAAATACTGCGGTATCCTTTAACTATGTTAGCTGTTATTATTTGTTCTCATTGTAGTTTTCACCAAAGACTATTTGTTGTCATGACTTGCCAATAATTAAATGAGACACAAAACCCACTTGTTGTTCTGAAAAGAGTTTCAGCTTCTTCTCTGCATGTATTCTCAAGGATTTAACCTCTTTAAGTGCATACCTTGGCTATTTATGACAAGTAGTCATTTGTTCTTCTTAGAAAAAATAAGTCATCTGATTTGTCACAAATTCATATTCATATTTAAAATATTGTATGTTAATTTTGACAATTAATCATTTTAGATAAACTAAGATGCAAATCATGGAAACCATGCTAATATACTTTTCTTTATCTTAAGAGTTGGATAATTAAAAAAGAACAATAGTGCAGCATTCCTACTGCATGGAATGCATCCATAGCCTATTCTGTACATGGTGCAAAAAACAAAAACTGCTAGGATGATCATGACCACATAGCCACATAGCCAATTAATGTAAATAAAAGAAAGTTTGTTGACTTATTGTTAAGTAGTTTACCTGTACCTTTAGGGATTAAAGGAATACTCCATCCATCCATCCATCCATCCATCCATTTTCCAACCCGCTCAAAAATAATATTCTTTTATATGTTACTTTGCCCTTTTTTTAGTGGTGGCAAGGAAATTTTTTACATAATGTTTTCTGATGTTTCTGATAGAATGTTGAATCAATGGAGACCAAAGCTAGACCACAGCAAACAATATAAAAATGTCCATGAAAAAATCTCACATTACTCGCATTATCCACACATCATGTCATCTAGTTGTATGTTCACAGCGTGCAAAATACATGCAATCAGAGCAGTGCACACAGAGAATTCAGTTATACGGGATTAAGCTTTTGAATTTAAGAGAGGACTCTTGACCAGTGAATAAGGGGAAGTGGTAGGTCTTCAGGTCAAAAATTTGCCACATGTAATATGGGATTTTTTAATAGACGTTTTTCAATGGTGGTCTCCATAGATGCCTATTCTATCAGAAAGTTTGCTATCTCCATCTCTCTACTAAAACATGATTCAATTTTTTTTCTCTGCCACCACTACAGACCACATGGGGTAAGCAACATAAAAAATATTTTTCTTGGGTGGAGTATTCCTTTAATAACACTGCATAAAAAGCAACGTACATAAAGTAACACCCACACAAGCAAATAGCTTATAACATTTAGTTTGTAAATGAAAAATTCTTCATTTATCTCAAGTCTCACACATTCTGCTGTAGGTTTATTTTGCTTAATTCTAGCCAGTCTCCTTCATATTTAAAGCACCTTTTTCATCAAAGCTTAGAGTAAAATTCAGAGCATGGGTTTACATGTCTAAATAAAGCATATTTTTTTTTATCTCAGGTTGTATATTGGTGAAAATCAACACTCTTCAATACTTTTTTTCACTATTTTCCTCCAGAAATGAATGTAATTTTTGATGGTCAGCCTTCTACACAGCACACCAGGTCTTCGGTCAGATGGTAGATTGAATTGAAGTGATGAATGTGTGTCAAAAGAGGTTCAATGCAACTGAATGTAGTATGAAGCATCATCCAAAACAGAGCAGGTTTAGCCTCCAATAAGAAAGGCATCACCACAAGGCAAATTTTTAAAATAGCTACTAGAGTAGCTATGTTTTTGCCAGAATGCAGTGATGCAGATGTGGTGCCTTGCATTCTAACTCAACAGGACAAAAATGACATTAGACACAGAGCCATGCCCTTACATGCTGCTAGCTTGTGCCAAGATTTTTGCGCATGCTGCACATGGAATGCAACGATGTAGACATGATGTCTTATATCCAAATTTGGACAAAGAGGCATGAACCTGCCCCCTTAATGTACAGCAATGTACTTAACGATGAAATCAACTAATAACTCAATGGTCGGAACTATATACCATCATTAAATGAGACATGACTATATATTTATTTTAAGGCGGCCAGCTGGGATGCCTGTGCAAAGGAAGGACTGGGGGGGACACAATACAGTGCATTACCTCCTCCGGAGTGCTAGGGGGCATCCCACCTGTGTTGCAGCAGTGCCTCGGACTCCCACAGGGCTCCATGGGAGTTGGAGTTTGCAGCAGCCTAGTTGGATTCCATAGGGGCTGCCAGGGGGTGCTGTAGAAACAGTGGAGCCCTACATTGTCAGGCTTCTGCCTTACCTGGAAGAGCTTCTGGACCACGCTAAGTAAGTACTCCCGGATGTAGGATAAAAGGAGCCCACTGCTACTACTCGAGTTGCCAGAGTCGGGAGGGAGAGAGACAAAGTTTGCCAGAGGAGGAGTGGAGGTGGAAGGAGAAAAGAAGGGGGCAGAGAGAAGAAGAAGAAAAGAGAGAAAGACAGTGTTGTCTTGTGCTTGTGTACTATGCTGCAAGTGGAAAACAAAAAGGAAAGCGTTTTTAATATCATTTGGCTCAGTTTAAATAGTATCTGTTTGCTGGCTCCTTCAGGCCACTCATACTGTGCAGAGTATATACAGTAAGTTAGATATACAAGTAGTTCCCAGACTTTCCTCAATGATGTCATTTATCCTGTGTCTGTTAAACATTTTACAGAAGAATGTCTAGTGCATATTGAGTGGTAACTTTCTAAAGAAAAGTAAAACTCGAGCTGATTGCATGCGAAGACTGTAAAAGTGAGTTAATTTTAGAACCCTAAACTTTCAAATTATGCAGGAAAGAATGGCTTTCATTTGTCAATTTTAATTACAACTGAACAGTTGAATTTTGAATTCAATAATTTTTCTCACAAACAGGTGGTCTTTGGATTCATACTTTTTTGCTCTGCTCACTGAAAAAATGCACTCTGTCTCCTGATATTTGCTGTATAGCAGCTGAGTGTTCAAGCCTGGAACACTATTTTCTATAAAATACATACTCTACATAGTCAGTTGCAATTAGACTGGAATTGGCTGAAATAACACATCAATTGAATCATATAAACAATGAAACACTGTTACTGTTTGTCTGAACTTCGAAACATTCTAAAATTGTATCGCACTTGCCCAGGTCCATTCTCATGCCCTTATTAATAACTGCATGCTCCCAGAATTTATTTGTTTTTTTCCCCATGAAGTATACATTTAGTTAACAGTTTATTTTCCTGTGCAGTCTCACTAATGCTTCTTTAAAATGATTCATATTTAAAATCTTTACAATAAATCAGTATTTCATCAATATACTCATACAACATAAACGAGAATACCAAAATATTAGGATTAATGATTGACCAAAATACTTCTGAAGCAGTAGCTAATCAGTAGGACATGATGAGGTATTCTAAGTTCTTAGACACAGTGTTCCACTCTCTGCTTGAAACATACAGATATTGAAGATTTAATATATCATAGACAATTCAGTTATTATTCTGTAATGAAAAGATCAATGATTAAAACTTATTATTATTAACAGTTATTTTATACAGTACATCTCTCAATAATCCAGCTTCCAAAATCTCCATAAACCTATTGGCTAAATTCACTGTAATATTGTAGTAGAAGAGGTTCCAGCTCACAGTGACCCAGTCGATTCTTATTCAGCTTATTTGCTCTCTTAATTATCTTGCTATCTTTATAAGTGTTTGTTATACCAAGATGGTATCTGTTTGACTACGTCAGATTTGTCTTTTACAGGCTTCCTTCGCATCTCACACTGAACCTAGTCATTTGAATAATGGACTGTCAGCTCAGACTGCGGTTGTTTCCAGCATTGAAGCTGCTGCTGTTTTTATTACTTGTCTCCCCACTTCTGCTGCTAGAGTCAGCAATGTTAACGATATATTTTTCTGTAGCTTGGGTGTCAGGGTCAGTTAGAGCGTAAAATTTTCCCTTAGGTAGATAACAACCTGGAAGCAATTCATTCACAAAATAGCATTCTCCATTTGAGAACAATACTGAAGATTTATTACTTACTAAAAAATTAAAATATTCTTGATAACTTTAAGAAAAAAAAACAACTTTTTATAGTTAAAGCCTCATTTAATTATTTGTAGTTTAGAAAATTCAAAATAGGAATGTTGCTGTTTGATCCAGGAGTAATCAAGGAGTATTATAGAAATTAGTGAGTCATTTATCCATATTCAGTGTGGCTTGGACTGGAGGACATCTTAATTGTTTTTTTGATACATTCAGTATAACCCAAATATATCTGTCCACATTCTATGGCCAGAATTATATTTTGTATTTCAAGTTATATACTAGCCATCCCCCGCAGTTTCACCCACATAGAAGTGAAAGAGGACAGTGAGGAAGGCCCTGCCCGGCTCCCCACTCCTGACATCACGCTTCCCCCTCGCCTCGGCCCACAGCCTCTGTCTCAGATTAGCGTGAATATATCGCTCCTGGAAGTGAAATATGATTCTTAGCGCAATGAGAGAAGTCGCAAAATCAACCGGAATGTTCAAGCAAATTCTAGAAAAATGCTTGATCTAAATCCGTTAAGTAGTTCTCTCGTTTGCTAGCTAAGTGAATATAAGATACATCCCGAGGCTGGCATGTGAGTGAGGAAGGCCCCGCCCCCTCCCAATGGCCCACTGCGTCTCTCTCAGATTCGTGCAAATAAGTCGGAACCACAAGTGAACTATGATATTTAGTGTGATGAGAAAAGTCACAAAGTAAACCTGATTGTTCAAGCAAAGTATAGAAAAAATCCCGATCTAAATCCATTAAGTAGTTCTCTCATGAAAAGCGGACAGACAGACAGACGTTAGATATTGTGTGTATATATATATATATATATATATATATATATATATATATATATATATATATATATATATATATATACTGTATATATGGAAGAGAAGGTCTGTGATATGGTTTGCATATTTGCAGCTGGAGATCCACAAAGGGAGAAAAAATGAATCACGTATCATAAAGTAGTTTTTATTCCTGAGCTTTCAACCCCTGCCAGAGGTCTTCATCAGAGGATAATGCTTAGACTTACAAGAATCAAAGGCAATATATAGCAAAAAATTACGTGGGGGGGGGAGGTGTCTAAGTCAGTGTGATCAGGAGGAGGGGGGTATTGGGTGTAAAGTCTTGTTTATTATGAATATGTTCTTCTTAAGTTTGCATATGCTGGATTTATGTCCAAGTGTCTGTTGATGGCGTTCTCATTTGATAGCCAAGATTCGGTCAGCTCTCTGGCACTTTTAGTACTGGCCTTAAATTTTACTTGTACATTGTCCCAGTTAAATGTATGTCCTGTTGACTTAATATGCGTATAGATCAATGATTGTGAGTCCTTTCTTCTGACGGTGTTGCGATGTTCCTGTATACGTGTTGCGATTCTTTTTGAAGTTTGTCCTATGTGTGCACACAAACCCATGAACAATTTGTGCACGGTCCTCTTTAATGCTAACAACAAGAAATCGACAGCAGAAACACAAAATGCAGTTTATAGCATTCCATGCAGTTCTTGCTCAGCGGTATACATAGGACAAACTTATTTGTTTTCATTGACTGTTTGGATGTTACAAATGGAGTCTTTGCAGCAATAACTGGGTTCATTCACTTGGAATGACAGTTATCTTAGTTCTGGAGCACTCATCTTTTTATGAAGTTTTTGTCATGAAGAAATTTACAATTAAATAAATCAGATGTTTGTTTCTAAGTTAGTAGCGGTGTCAGATGTTGTACAAAGTGAACAAAAAGCAGGTGATCATTAAACGGATAGTTAGACATATTGCTAAGTACTCATAGACAGCAGACCTTTAGACCATGGCCTTAGGTGCCCAGCCCCTAATCTTTGAGCCAAACCCCCCATCCAATGGACTTAGGCTTTCAGCCTGATTTTCAAAAGCCCAGTCTCCCTTCCTTTCATGTGTTCTGACACGTATGGATGAATGTGCAAAAACTCTATGCCCCTTCTCCTTTTCCATCTAATATATATGTTGGACTAATTGCATTCTCAGAGGTGGGGCTAAGCTCCTGATAAGTGCTAAAGCTATTGACGCCCCTGGTCATAATTAAACTCAAAAGTGAAAAGCAAGGCATATCTGTATGTCCAAATCCCAGAATCCTTTACAAAAATTAACTTACTGGAAGTTTTCTTTTCTAGTCATGTATTTAAATTCCTTAAGCTATTTAAGTTTAAAACAAAGTTGTCCAGGGCCTTGCATAAAATGTCACTGTCCAAAGTTATCTTCCAACTGTTGCCACAGGTGTAAAACAAACGCATCACAACCAGAGGTGTGGATGTCATTATGGGTGACTTTCAAGATCCAAAAAAAGGAGTTACTCTTAAAAAGAGATAACAGAAAACAGTAATTCATGCATAAAATAACTCTAGATGTGTTTAGAATGCTGACACTATGTGTCATTTTATTGGTCAAGCATACTCGTCCCAATTTTAAGATTTTATTAAACTTATACTCTTTATTACAGATAAAGTTAATGTTGAATTTGTAATAACATTCAGAGTAAGTGTTGTTTCCGAATATAAATTTGTTCCAATCATTATTTTTATATAAAAAATATTGTAAAAACTTTTCATTTTGAATATGCAATTAGAATTCTTGATAAAATGGTTAAGCTGAAATGAAACAAATTCTGTACAGCAAAATAACTACGTCAAAGCTTTTGGTGGCGATGGTTAAAAATTTGCCAAGCAGAACAGATATTTTGGAATTCTAACACTGAGAATCCCTTCAGAATATTGTATGACAATGAAAACCCTTACTGAGCCAAAATGTTATGGATTACATTTTTACACAAGGCTGTAAGTTGAAAAATAATCATATCTTTTTCCCCAGTTGGGTCTATGGAAATAATTTCAGTATCCTGCTAAGGAAATGGAGTTGAATTCAAAAGACCATTGTTAATTTATCTTTATTATTAGCAAAACATAGTATTCCAATTTATTTGGATGAAATGTATCTGTTATAGAAGAAACAGAAAAGTAATTTAAAATGTATTTGCTACCATGAATCCAAAGATCTTGTAAAGAAATGGTATTAATATTTTAAAATAAAATAAAAAAGCAATTTGCAAAAGCTTCTAACCACCTGCAAGTCTATACCTCACTCTTGAAAACATTTATGTTTTATGTTTCAACATATTATGAGTTTGTTGCATTTCTTATAGCCATGTTATATTTGTAATTGCTATATAGTGTGCTGGTGCCTAAGTAGAGCGCACTTAATTTGTTACATTGAATTAAATGATTTCCATATCTGAAGTACAAGAGACATAAGTAGTTTGCTCAATTTTAGATTCAAGTAAATTCTTAGATTCAATTCTTGCTGTTTAAAGTGAATTACTCTAACCTCTAGACAAAACTGCCAATCTGAATAAGGCTGACAAAATACAACAATATGGATTTACAAATTAAGTAAACCAAGGGCCTCGCAACCAGTTGCTGCTAATGTTACTAATGGCTATGAACTTCCTAAACTGAAGCAGCAAATCTCCAGTTTAGAATGGCTTTGAAGTTAAAAATTGACAAGCCACAATAACACAAAAAGATCACACAAACAACAACAAAAGTACATGACTAAAACACAAGATTTTGAAGTGATGCTAACCACTCCGTGGCAAGGTGTTTACTGGACAGTGTGTGTCTGGCAAACCATTAATATAATGATTTTCTGCATACCTGTTCATTCCATACCTGGACACTGCACTTCTTTGAAAGAGTGGTGTTATACACAAGCCACTTTTCTGGGAGGGTGTTGTCATTGGCTGGATTATTATCCAAAAAATGGAAGGAATTTGCCTATGGCTTCAATATTGGCTTTTTCAAATTTTTTGTGGACTATTACATATGACAGTCTGTCGTGGTAACGTTGGTGAGTAAAAACAAAAATGCTTTTCAGCATTCAGCTTGTCAGGTGGACGAAGTTTTGCATCCCCTTACGAGGATTTAACCTTGGACGTCAGCACCTGGTGCAAAGCCTCTGACACTGCACCATGGCAGCTGGTTTGCTTATTTAGTAGGGTGAAGATCGGAATATTACATTCTTTCTATATCTGAACTGAAATCGGATTATTAGGTGGTTACCTACCAGGTAGCACTTGTGGTAGGTCAGCCAGTGATGCACAAGAAAAACAAAGGGCCCAGACAATATGAATCACTTCACTTCACTTCACTTACCATGCATTCGAAATGTATCATTTTTCCATACAAGCATCTTTGATTTTATACCAGTGGGTCAATTTAGCATTAGTATTTATCAGAAAATGTATTTTCAGATTATAGAAATAATCTCCAATCATGGGAGGAAACACTGCATGTAAGATTATTAAATCTACACAAAAATGCAAAGACCTCAGTGTCTTTAAATGTGTACTTCTCTGTTAAATTAAAGGAAATCTCCTGGGGTCAAACTATTATGTCTTTGAGATGAAAACTTGGAGTACATCCCAACAAAGCATTTTCTGCTGACAACTGAACACAAGGAGAAAAGTTAGCACTTATCCATATTATTTTTTATATTTTACATTAAAGTATTAAAGTCAATCTCCCCTGCAAGAATATGTTCAAAATGGTAATAAATGTACAGCGTAACACTATACATTTTGATATCTCATATAATGAGTTGTCATAACAACTTCAGTTTAGATTTTTGTTTGTGAAAGTCATGTCTAATCTAGTTAAAACATTTACCAGTGCCTAGAAGAGAAGCCAGGCCCCATTAATGAAGAAACGCAACAAATCGCTGAAGAAAACGGTGCCCTTAGCCATTCCTTAAAATAATTTAGTACTGATGAACAAAAAGTTGAACAGTTTTACCAATACTTTTAAGGTCAAATGTCACCAATGCATACCCAGTGTTTTTTTTATTATTATTATTTTGAATCAGTGTTTCTCAAACACTGGGTCAGGGTCTGTCAACAATGGGTCACGGGTTGCTATTGTTTATATTGGTAGTGTGTTGCAAGGTAGCGCTAGATCCCAATTCTGCTCTTCACCAAGAAGGAACAAAAACATGCTCTGATGATCGTGCTCAATGACTATAGTTCTCAATTCACCAAATGGGACATTGCACATGGATGATCATGCTTGATTCACCAAGAGGGACACTTGATGGGTCACGAAGACACTTGCGTGGGAAAATATGGGCTGCAACACCAAAAAGGCTGGGAAACATTGATTAGGTTGATATTAGCAGGCTGAAATAAATCTTTTCTGATGTTCACAATAAGCTAATAGAAGAAGTGAAAATTATTCAGTTTTGTTGAAATGATTAATGATTATAATGGATGGGGATGTAGTAATAGTAAAATAATCTTTTGAGTTCAAGGAAAAATTGGAAGGATTTTATCCATTTGTCGTTTTTAAATCCTTGTTGCTGTCTATTATACTATCATTTGTGTTTATTTTGGTATTTCTTTCCAAGTGCCATGCTTTGAATTTTTTAATTATTATGACAACGGATTTTGTAACCTGTCTTTATTGTTTATGTTATAAGGACAATACAATTCTTATTACGGCTTGCCTTCAGTAAAGTGAGTAAACATCTATACTACCAGTCAAAAGTTTTAGAACACTTCAGTTTTTCCTTTTTTTCTTCAGTTTTAATCAGATGAAATGCATTAAATGACAGAGGGTTTTTAAGTAATTAACAGAAGTCGGGACACCTGTGCAAGTTGTTTGCTTCAACTTGCAAGGCTGAATTTACTTTAATTGCTGCAGAGCATCTGTAGGTTGTAAACGATTAGTTGTCCTCTGAGGAA
The DNA here is from genome assembly GCF_900747795.2 of Erpetoichthys calabaricus. Lineage (NCBI taxonomy): Eukaryota > Metazoa > Chordata > Cladistia > Polypteriformes > Polypteridae > Erpetoichthys > Erpetoichthys calabaricus. The sequence continues at coordinate 60,974,893 of NC_041397.2, read as the reverse complement.
GGCCTTTTTATAATATTCTGAAATTTCATTTTTTTCAGTTTTTGCTAATGGAAACTTTAAATTTAAACCTCTGTAAGTTTACTGCTCTCCTTTTCATCATTTTAGGTCATTCATTGCATTTCAACCGATTAAATTTGAAAAAAACTGAGGTGTTCTAAAACTTTTGACCGGTTGTGTGCATACTAAAATGCTAAGAGGTGTTGAGCTTGCCTACTTACACTCTGTCAGAGTTTAAGATACTATGTTATTTGGAAACTTTATTATCTGAAACTGTGCAGAAAAGTATGAAAATCTTTCATTAACATTATTAAATAAATTAGTCAAATAAAACATTTGCTGTAAATATAACTAACTAACTCAATCATGAAGCAAAATTAATGGAGAGGGCACTGGATTCTCATAGGGGGCAAATATGTGATTACAATACAAATAAAGCCCTTTCTTTTTCAACATATACGCCTGATCGTGCATAAAAAAACAGATGACAGAAAACCAGAGGTGGGTAGAGTAGCCAAAAATTGTACTCAAGTAAGAGTAGCATTACTTCAAAATAATACTACTCAAGTAGAAGTAAAAAAAGTAGTCATCCAAAAAAATTACACAAGTAAGAGTAAAAAAGTATTTGGTGAAAAGACTACTCAAGTCTGCGGTGGACTGACACCCTGCCCCGAGGTTTGTTTCCTGCCTTGTGCCCTGTGTTGGCTGGGATTGGCTCCAGCAGACCCCCATGACCCTGTAGCTGGGATATAGCGGGTTGGATAATGGATGGTTGGACTACTCAAGTACTGAGTAACTGTTTAAACATAATAAATTATTTATTTTTTAGAAATGTTGTAATAAGACAGACAAAAATATAAAATAATGTGCAAATTCTGCTGTTTCTAAATAATAAAATAAAAAATGAGCACAAATAAATAACATATATACAAAATAAAGATGCACAAATACAAATCTCAGTTTTTCACAACAAAGCTTTTGAAGCCAATACCTACAGTAGGTAAAATGTATGTTTGAACAGTGCAAACTACTTACAGTGACAAGATATACTGTACACTGACAGTAGAATACTGCATATTCACTTTGTGGTGTAGCAGGTCCGCAGCTTCAAAAAAAAAAAAAAAAAAAAAAGGCCAGTTTCAAATCCATAAAGCCGTGTCACTGTCCGTAGGCGCAATTGCACAACCGCGGGGAGTTAATGAGGTAGTTGGAGCGAGTCACACCTGCACATGCAGGTGCAATCGTTCTCAATTGCTTCATTGGCTTTCTGCGGCGTGTGATTAACACTAGAATTACCAGAGTCTACGAAAAAACTCGTAGATCCGGCCCACCTTAAAACCGTTCACACCTCTCTTTTGTCTTCTAAATGTGCCGATTAAGACGAGCAGCAAGCAGCCGGCTATTCCATCCCCCACCGTTGCAGAACATTCACTGAGTATTTCCAGCTAATGCCCTGTTTGATTATCTGGGAGTGACCGAACTGCAGGAGTTTTAGAGCGGACATAATAGATCGTTATTTGGAACACACGCATTTCATGTGTGTTCCATTTCTACAGTAATCTGTGTAAACACATTGTTAAAACAGAAACTTTTTCATATTTTAGTAATAAATGGTACAAAATGTAGGCATAAACAGTAGAATGTGTGAAGCCTGACGTCCAAACATCAAATGAACACATTCACACAAGGTTCAAGGGTGATACAACACCATCCGTGGCGTAATGCTAAGATTTGCTGCCGCCTCCGAGCAGCCATGAGTCGAGGTAATTCTTGGTAGCGAAAACCAATCAGATCGCTTTCTGCTACCAAGATTTTACCAAGAATTGAAAGTACGGGCCAATCGCGGCCCAAATCGGCTACCAAAAATTGACCATTCACAACCCGGCTCGGCTACCAAGAATTGGCCAATGACGGCTCGGTTGGCTACAAAGAATTGGCGAATCACGGCTTGTGTTGGCTACCAAAACTCAGAAAGGGCGGGCCAGCCTCTTGTCAGTTAATCCATCCATCCATCCATTTTCCAACCTGCTGAATCCGAACACAGGGTCACGGGGGTCTGCTGGAGCCAATCCCAGCCAACACAGGGCACAAGGCAGGGAACCAATCCTGGGCAGGGTGCCAACCCACCGCAGGACACACACAAACACACCCACACACCAAGCACACACTAGGGCCAATTTAGAATCACCAATCCACCTAACCTGCATGTCTTTGGACTGTGGGAGGAAACCGGAGCGCCCGGAGGAAACCCACGCAGACACGGGGAGAACATGCAAACTCCATGCAGGGTGGACCCGGGAAGCGAACCCGGGTCTCCTAACTGCGAGGCAGCAGCGCTATATATATATGGAAGCGAAGGTGATACGGTTTGCATATTAGCAGCTGGAGATCCCCAAAGGGAGAAAAAATAAATCATGTATCATAAAGTAGTTTTTATTCCTGAGCTTTCAGCCCCTACCAAGAGCCTTCATCAGAGAATAATGCTTAGACTTACAAGAATCAAAGGCAATATATAGCTAAATTAGTTGGTGGGGGGGGGGGGGGGGGGGGGTACAGGTCATAACGTTTTATTTATTATGAACATGCTCTACTTAAGTTTGCATATGCTAGGTTTATGTCCAAATTTTGTCTGATAGCCAAGATTTAGCCAGTTCTCTGGCACTTTTAGTACTGGCCTTAAATCTTACTTGTACATTGTCCCAGTTAAACGTATGTCCTGTTGATTTAGTATGCGTGTAGATCTGTGATCGTGAGTCCTTCCTTCTGACGGCGTTGAGATGTTCCTGTATGCGAGTTGCAATTCTTTTTGATGTTTGTCTCATGTATACCGCTGAGCAAGAACTGCATGGAATGCTATAAACTGCGTTTCGTGTTTGTGCTGTCAATTTCTTATTTTTTGCTTTGAAAAGGACAGTGTGCAGATTGTTCGTGGGTTTGTATGCTATTCTGATGCCTGATTTGGCCAGGATATATATAAAAGATGATCCGCTGTGGCATCCCCTGACGGGAGCAGCCGAATGAAGAAGAAGAAGAAGATATATATAATTAACTAAATGGTGTGTGTGCTGTTTACTATAAGTATATAAACATTTCCCTTCGCAATATTTCCAAATATTTATTTTTACCTACTTCAAATTAATTAAATGTCATCATCAACTAGAATATATTACTTCCCAAATTTTATAAATACATACAAACACAAGGCTGTGAACTATTATTTATTCATTCTTATTGTGCTTTCATTTTTATTGTACTCCTCTTGATTATCTGTGCGGCCATCTGAGACCATGGTAAAGGTGCTATATAAGTAAGTGAAATGCGTTATTATTTGTTATAATTATGATTCAATAGAATTTGCAGTAAGTTTGTTTAATTGTGATTTTAACTATGCTTGTTGTCCATGTGTTCCTTCACAAATCAATCATTCATTAAACAGTTTTTGTTTAATCAAAAAAGAAAAGTAAATAACTAAATCTGCAAAGCAGAATTCAAAGCACCGTTCCATCGAAGAGAAAGTTTAAAAATATATATATTTTAGAGGTATATTCTTTAATTCAACAATGTGCCATGAGCGGGATTCAAACCTGCATCCCTGAAATAATTTCTGGTAGATTGTCTCTCAAGAAATCACAGCTATACCTCGACTAATACGCGATATTCTAATAGCCGGCTGCTTGCAGCTTGTCTTTATCTGCACATTTAGAAGACAAAAGACAATGGCGGAGAGGTGCAAAAGGATTTAAGAAGCGATTTAAGGTGGGACGGATCTACGAGTCTTTTCGTAGGCTCTGGTAATTCTAGTGTTAAAGCCCACGAAGACGGGAGTGTATATATACGGGTCGGCACAAAAAAAGAAGGGGGAATCAAAGAAAAGGAGAAAAAAAAAAAGTCTGTAGGGGACCAGCATCATCACACACTTGCCCTCCAAATAGCATAGCTGATAGAAAATAACATTAGAACAAGGCAGCTTGTGCACGTACAAGAAGTCTCACTTTACCGTGACTGTCTGTGTCTGTGCATGTTTGGTTAAAACATTTTTGTTCTTTACTCAGCGAAGTGATGGTTAAGCTTCAGTAGGATTTGGCTCTCAAGGTTCTTGCAGTGAAGTTGTGACCGTTTAGCAGTGAACAGGAGCCCACATTACTAAAAGTCTCTCACAGGCTGCAGATACAGGAAGCTTGTGTGTGGTCATGTGACCGCATGGCTACGTCTGATTGGTGAAACGGAGTCATGTGTTTATGGTTGCTACGTCAGATTGGTGAAACAGTCAGGCAGTAGATCCACTGGCGACTTCTCTCTGGCAAAAATATAGCGTTATCTAATGTGTAAATGGGGAAAAAAGTAATGAGTCGAGTGTTTCCCAATGTAGCAGAATAAGAGTAGCGTTTCTTCTTCACAAATATACTCAAGTAAAAGTAAAAAGTATGGTGTAGTAAAACTACTCTTAGAAGTACATTTTTTTTTTTTAAATTACTCAAGTAAATGTAACTCGTTACTACCCACCTCTGCAGAAAACAGAACTTCATCCTGCTCAATGCAGTGCTGCAGAATTGCCAACCACTAGTTTTATTGATCAAACATTTGTAATGTGGCACCAGAAGTTTGTGGGTTTAATATTTGTTGTGTGTTCATCTGTATTATATTCCCCCTACTAAATGAGTTTCTATTTGGCACAACCAATACCAAATGTATTGCATTATGAGTTGTCTCTCTGGCCATGTTATGATGTTGATGTTGTTGGGCAAAACTCGACTGGTTGTCATATGATATTGAAGAGATTATTGTGAAGAGAATATCTTGGAGGGTTCTCACTAGTATAATAACACACCTTTAGTTTCTACTACAGTATATACAATACATTTCCCAAAATATTCAACTTAAATGATGTATTCACCAAATAACAAAATACCTATTATTTGCTAGTACTATAGTAAAATGCATGTATAATACAATAATAGAGGGGTTGATGTTACCAGGAACTAAGGAGTGGAACACAGGCCCAAATTGGGTAGCTTGGATCTTAGAGCCCATCTTCCAAGAACACCTAGTTATATCTGTTGGTTGAGATCATTACAGCATTTGCAAAGATCAAGAAACAATTACACACCACTTTTTAAGTTAGCTGGTAAAATGGCATCACTCTTTGGGGCAAGGTTTCAACAACTTTAATAAATGTTATTGCTACATGCATTTACTTTAGAAGAAAAATCACAATAATCAAAGCTGTAGTCAATCTTTAAGTATTTTGATAATATAATGTAAAATACATTACCTATTAGACTGCCCTGTAATTGTTAGCCTCTCTTAAGCAGAGTTTAGCAGCAAGACAGAACATGTCACAAATATCTCTGTGTCACTATTTTTAAAATGATATTAATAGTGCAATCTAGTCTTCCAGTTACTGTGGAAACAGAGTTAAACAGGACAGGTACCATCTTGAGTCAAGCTCAGTGAATGGTTGATTGCAGTGCCAAGGTGAGGTTGGTATTGAATGGCATTTGCTGGAAAATCACAGAGGAATTAAAAAACTTTCTGAGATGCAGAAGTGATTAAGTAACTAGATAATTACATATGCAGTACAACCATTAAAATGTGTATAGTCACTTGCAAAGTGCAATGAAGAAAGCAGACATTCATTTATAAAGTATGTACAGCAGATATTTTTTGGTTTACTAATTTGTAACTATATACAGTAAGAAAAAATTTTCTGCTTAAATAATCAAAATCTAAAGTTGGGGGCTATGAAATATTTATATTCTACAAGCAAGAAAAGTATGCAGCAGTTTTGAATTCTATTAAAATATTTAACACTATTCAGTGTAACAAAATAAAGTTCATGTAATTAACGCATGGAAAACTAGAGTCATGTTTCCATGTGTTTTTTCCCTATGAGACAGGAATATGACACTAGAATATGCAGGTTATGGAAACTATTCCATTTGTTTGAAAACTTTTCCTTCTTAGTAAACAAAAGAGACAGAATGGAAAGGGTGTGACTTCTTTCCGATGTCAATCAAAGCAAAATCTGGATGTTTCAGAGTGGCAGTTTAGAAATGTCTATGCAGCTAACCAGTGCAACAAACTTAGATACAACCAAAGATCTTTCTTTCTTTCTTTCTTTCTTTCTTTCTTTCTTTCTTTCTTTCTTTCTTTCTTTCTTTCTTTCTTTCTTTCTTTCTCTGGGATAGGAATTTGCTCATGACATACAACTTAGCTACTAAAAGAAATAAAGCCTTCAAATTATTGCTGGTATAATTGTGGGTTTGCCAAGGTGGGGTGTCTCGTTCTCTTAAGTATTTAAAAAACGAGTCTGTGAAAAATTTTCAGCCATGGTTCTAATCAACTGATTCCCACCACTCAGCACCCTGCCAGCTGGCTTATGTATTCATGCACTCACCCCCTCCTCTTTTTGGCAGACCTTCAAATGCAATGTCAAATTTTAAGCAGATGGATTAACCTGAGATTTTCTTATCCAAAACCTTTCTTCTGTTCCACAAAAAAAAAAAAAAAACTGGCGACTGATACTTTTTTAAAAAATAAAATAACATCGTAACTTAGAAATAACTGTTTTATGCTGCTGATCCAAATCTTAGGACGCAGCAAAGGGAAAACTTTTTAAAACTCCTTTTCAATGTTAACAGTTTCTTTAAAGTGTGCTGTTAAATCCTGTTTTCAATAAACAATGAGAAATTTAAAAGAAAAACCTTAGGGATGAAAGACTTTCTACACTGATTGACAAGGTATGTGCTAGCTGTAAAAACAAAAGCATATTATAAGGATTCTTTTTTGTGCCATGTCCAGCATGTCATCCTTTTTAGTCCATGTTTCTTTTCCTTTTTTTTTTTTTTTGAGAAAGTGTCAGTATTTAATTTTTGTGACATTTCACAGCCTCTTAGTCAGATTGTGGTCACTGCAGTCCAAATGAGGAGCATGTGTTTCTTCCAGTGATACTTCCAGTAGTAACCAGATGTCAGTACAAATTACCAAGGTCAGCTCTATTTCAAAAATATGTAGGTAAAAATGTGTTAAAAATGCCAGCAAGTAATTTGCTATTTTATTCTTTGGTTGCTCTGAGAGACACATCAAGTAAGAAAATAAATAAACAGATTGTTAAAACATCTGGCTGTTCCACCCTTCTGTTGTAGAATGAGTAGATTACTGCTCAACACACCCTTCAATGTTGTGGAAATCGGTCTGGTAACTGTTGCCCAGAGGTGTTGCTAAAGAACACTGTTTGAGAGAGAAGGTAAAAAATAAACACAAATTGTGGCCTTTCTGATTCAGACTTGAGTGCAATTAAGTGCTCACCATTACAAGCTAAAATTACTCAGAATAGACTTCGGGCAATGTTTTTTGTTTCAAATTCATTTACTAATGCCTCTTAATTAACTGTTTTTACGGGATATGTTATATTTTTCAACTGCTTCTTGTTTACACTTTGTAATCTAATGATTCAATTATTTAAGTTTTACAGTACTTACAACACAATGAAAAATATTTGTTTCTAATCCCATTGGTGAAGAGAAATGCAATGACACATAGCATAAAGCACAAAGACAGAAAAACAAAGAAATGGAAATAAAATAGTAGTATATATCAATAAATATGTATCCTTATCAAATAGTTTTCCAGCTTGTAGGCAAAACTGTGAGATTTTTGGTGTGACATCTTAGGTTACTCTGTAACTTTCTGGATGGTAGGGGCCATTAGGAGTATTTGATATGATGTACGTGATTTCTACAGACACCTCCAGTGATAAATGTCCATTATGGATGCAAACATAGCTCCATTGATGAAATGGACCGTTTTAACTTCTAGCCTTCACAATGCAGTTGCTGTAAGGTACTGTTATATAGCTGGAGAGTGTTCATGCCACTCTACATTTATAGAACTTACTGTTGGCATTTATTGTGACAGACTGGCTTTCCAAAGTGTCCTCAAAATGTTAATATATTGTTGGGCTTTTTTAATATTATGGGTGGTGTTGTTGAGGAAGCATGAGAGATCCGTATTGATGTGGATCACTAAGAACCTAAATCTACTCTCTGTTTCTAAAGTAACCCCATTAATGTCAGTCAGCCTGTCATTCCCTCCAAGTCTCCTGAAATCCTCAATCAGACCCTTTGTTATGCTGACATTCAATGTAAGAATGTTGTTATTGCACCATTTAGTGAGAAGTTGAAACTTATCCATTAATATTAGAAACTAGAGCCAGAATTGATGTGTCATCATCCTAATGATGCCTAATGTTTAGTATATGCTTAACAATTCAATCATGTGTAAAGAAGGAAAACAGCAATGGGCTGAGCACACAGCGTGCTCCAGTGTTCAATGTGACATTGTTAGATTTTCCTAAGCCTGACAGTATGAGTGTGGTGATGCACATTAGGGGTCCATGGCTGTGTGTGAGATTTAAAATAAAAACAGTGCATTTAAGACTTGGTGGTTGTGAGCGGGTAATGTGCTCTGCAAGCACAGGGTGTTTGGTGTGGAGACATGCTAATTTCTTGATAAGCTCATTTGTTACACATCGGCTCTCCACAGGTCATAATTAGGGCTTCATAACTACATGAGCATGAAGGTGAGGTTCAAGAAGAATCAAGAAAGGAGCTCCAAAAATCAGAAAGCAGCTAGAGAGAGGGAGCAGAAGAGAGCAGAGAATTGGGTGAGCAAGAAGTGCAGAGGGCTGGAAGCTTGGCATTTGGGAGTTGGACCCAATGAGGACCATGCGGACTGCACTCACAGGGCAGGGCTGTGAAGATTGTATAGCGGATGGCAAAGGAAGAAGGTGGTAGGATGTATGATCAGTTAAAGTGGCTGTGGTGCAAACCAGTTTTTAAAGGTTGACTATATTTGCTAATGTCATAGCACCCAGCTGGGTAAATCTGATGGGTGAACTGGGCCTGAGAAGAATGAGAAAAGTACCCAGTTTTAACCACTGGTTTTTATTGGAATATTTATTTGGATTTTTTATAATTGACTGCACTGAACTGTTGATTGTTTTGACACTTACTTTTGAATAAAGGTACGGAGCACTTTTACACCACACTTGCGGTGTTATGTGCCCTCATTGGCAAGTCCATCTCGGTTTCATGTCTATTGATAACTCAGGTTCAAGGAGGAAATGCAAGCTGAGGACAACCTGGGCATCACAAGTAAAAGCAGAGATAGGAAGCAGTGAGGAAAAAGAAAGGAATCGAGAAAGTAAGATTGACAAGGAGAAATAGGAATCAGATGCGAGCCAGTGCATTCTGAGGTCAGTGAAGGGAAACCCTGCAGAGGAGGAGAGATTGCAGGGACACCTAGGGATCCCATGGATGGCCAGGTTGTCATAGGGAAAGACAGAGTCGGGTTCAACACATCCTGGTAGACACTAACAAACAGTTGGTCAGGACCTTAGGTGACTGGGCTGCTGTTTCTGGTGTCTTGCCTCTGCTGAGTATACTTGTGATAAGCCATACTGTATCACAGGAAATTGGTAGACAATGTAATACCTTACTACTGTATAGCAGTTTTATTTTTGTATAGTTTAGTTATGAAAAATGTACTTTTCTGCTGATGAGGTGAGTGGAAGCAAATGGCTACAGTGGTGGTATGGAGGTATGCCACAGGTGGAAACCTTATGGGCAGTTAATGTGAGTGAGAAGGCCTGTCTCTCCCTTTAACTCTCTAGCACCAGCCCTCTGACATCACAGTGTTAATTTGTGGCATACCAGGAAAGGAAGTCTGTTTGGCTGCTTGAGGTGCGGCAAAGTAATCGGCTGAAAATGGAGGCATGTAAGCCGGACATGCAGAGAAGCTGTGAGATCGAAACTGCTGCAGAAACAGTAAAAAAATGAAAGCAACTTCAGAAAGCTGCCTGAAGTTGGAGGCATGTGCACATATGTGCACGTGTGTGTGTGTGTGTGTGTGTGTGTGTGCGTAGCGGCAGCCATGTATCTGCATACAAGCGAGACGCCCAAGATATAGAGAGCCTTCCACCTACATCAAGGTTGCAGGGGTGGAAGGTCACAAGCAGCATCACTGATTGAATTGTACCAGGCAGGTGTTAATGATTAACAAGGTAGATCAGTCTGACATATAAAACCAAGAGACGCCCAGCAGGAGTCGTCTTTTGACCATCTGGCATAGGAGGGAGAAGGTTAGCTAAGCAAATTAGTGAGCGAGCTTTATTGAGCATTGCGTATATAACGAGTTATTATTTGGTGTTTTTCCACTGATTTTTCTGTATTTTTTGTTCTTGTGCTGTTTTCCTCACATTTGATTTTTGTCCTGCAAGAAAGAGGGAGATGAAAAGTTGTCTGATTGTTTGTTTTAATTTTTTTTTTATCACTTTTATTTTGAGACATTGTAAATCTCTACAGAACCACTATCACTTATTTTTGTTTATTGTTGTGTGTAAATATATATATATATATATATATATATATATATATATATATATGTATATATATATGTTGCATAGTTTACTGTCAAATAATGCAAAGAGTATGCGACACGTGTTTCACCCTAATTCTGGGCTCATCAGGCGTACACACTCACTGCACCCCCTCTTGGGGATCGAACCGCGGATGTCAGCGGCGAAGCCTCTTTACGTTGCGCCACGGTGTGTAGTTCATTTATTTGACAGCCTGGAGATCGGGGTAATTACATTCATAGCATTTGTAGTCTGAATCTCGATCTGATTGTATGGGTGGATACCTACCAGGTAAAGCTTGTGGTTTGTCAGCAAGTAAGCAAACATCTGCCACGGTATATATATATATATATACAGGTATATTCTGTGCCATTGCAGAGGACTGCATTTAATTTGAAATGCAGGCATTAGAAATTTTTTGTCTTGCTGGCACTATAATAAAGACTTATTTTTTTTTTTTATATTTTCTTTGGTTCTGTACCTCCATTTTACAACACTGATCCAGTTGGTTAAATTACAGATACCCAGAATTTTGAATTAGTGTGCAGAGGTGCCATTTCATGGGGCATCACAATACCCAGGAGATCAGTGAGTGGAGAGAGTAAGGATAGAGAGAGAGAGAGCAGAGTCTCCCCCTAATCTTTAATTGGATTATTTATTGGATATTAACTTTCTCATGGAGCACTGCATTTATAATGGAAATTTTTATTTATTCAAAGAAGAATAAGTTCACTGCACTTCTTCAACATTAATTTGGACACTGCCTTGTTTATTGTTTGAAATAAAAATCACAAAGCATTTTTGCACCATCTATTGTTCTGTTGTTTCCAGTTTACAACTATTGATGTCCCAGGTACAAAGGAAGTGTGCCAGCTGTGGGCAACTCGAGCATTACAATTTAAGAAGTCCTGGATATAATGGCAAAGGGTGATGTTCAGTTCAAGGTCCCAGAGCTTTGCTATTAGTTTCAAGGTGATTACAGTATTGAATGCAAAACTAAAGATGGTAAACAGTATTCTCAAATGTTTGTTTTGTTTTTTTTGTCAAGGTGTGTTTGTTCTGTGGAAATTGCATCATTCCTTGAGTTTTGCATGGTTGACAGAATGAAGTTAAGTGTCCTGTGCCTGTTAAGGTGGAGTTGATATACAGTATGCCATGACCAACTGCTCAAAGCATTTCATGATGACAGGGGCGAGTACTACAGGCCAGTAGTTTTTCAGACATAAAACCATTAATTTATTTGGCCTAGAACAATGGTACATATCTTAAATCAGGTTGTAACAACAGGCAGGGTCAGGTTACAATTATGGATTTCCCAGAATATACTTATTAGCTGATCAAGTTATGCTTTAAGTGCACATCTGGAGTGTTATCTGGATCAACAGCTTTAAATGTATTCACTCTCATCAAAGATGCCCTCACTTGCTGTAGCATTTCTGAATGTCTGTATGCTGTTTCATTAAAAAAAAAATACACACCGTTAGCTGATTTCGATGGGTACTACACAGGTGACTATGGAGTTATGCTTGATTATTGCGTGAATGAGTTTCCACATGTACCATGGTCCTGCCTTGTTCTTTTAAGTAGCTTTCTATCTATATTTTATAAGTTGAATATTGTGGTTCTGATGCCAACTTTGAGGTTGTTCTTGGCTGCTCTCTGAGCCTCGTTGATGCCAGGTTTTAATGCTTGAACAGGGAATGAACTTTGCCATTCATTCATGGTTTATAATCTGGCAGTGTCTTTATTTCTTTCTTGGTTACAGCATTACCAACACATTTCCGGATGTAACCAGTTACTAATTATGTATATTCTTCTGTGTCAGTTCTTGCCATTTTAGTGATTACCAATCTGAAAAAAGTTGTAGTTAGTACAATGAAAATTACCTATTGCATATACATTCTTCTCACTAATTTTCATTGAAAATGATTAAAAATATCTGATTTAAGGTTTAGAATCAAAACAGCTTTCTGACTAAGAGTGGTGCTTACAGATCTTTTCTGATTAAGAAATTTTGTTTTGCATTTCAACCTCTACCACCAAATCCATAATCTCTTATGCAATTTTAATATAATCTGGTCTGAAAAGTCCAAATAAAGCTTCTGACTATCAGAAACGATTCAAAAATGAATAGACTATCTGGTAGTCTTGAAAATTTTACCAGTAACTAAAAACTGACCACTTTTATCTAGTAATATGGATTTGGATTCTGATAAGTGTGGAAAGGTTTCCTTTAACCTGGAAGAAAGAAAGTGTTTGAAAATATAACACTTTTACAGCTTACAATTGCAGTGGGTTTGAGAATTACATGTTTTTGTTACCATAATGATGAATTTTGATGGACTACTTTAATAGACCACAAATTTAACTACCTGTTATTAATTAATAAAATAAAACCAATCATTTTTAAAATTGTTGTCCTGGAAACTTCACATCAAGAATCAGTCTTGAGCAAGTGAATGACTATCTTTCATAAATGAAATTAAAGAAGGTGTTATCTAATAGTCTTACACTACATCTTTCAGATAGCATGATTTTGCAACTCTATCAACAGAACTGGTAATATTATTAAAAATGAATTAGTACTTAAAAAATTCAATTAACAACTGAATGAAAAAAATATGTATACAAAAAGTACAGTTTGAAAAGGCTGCCACTAATAAAAAGTGGGTTATGAGTGGTGCAATGACATGCACTGAAGTCTATACCACTTAGAGGATACTGCAGGGTTGTCAATGGCTGTTTAACAAGCACAGTAGTTAATTTGTATATGTCAAGATGTTTCAGCTTCAAATAAGCTAGCTAAAGTTATCAAGTTCTTAGGTAAACCCTTGAAAAAAACTCAAAAGGTTGCATTTTGCCTAAAATCATATTTTATAATTTCCCCTAACTGTGCCTCTTTATCTTCTCATCTCTTTCCGTAACTGACACAGTGTTTGTGACACCCTCTACTAGGTTTCTTCACTGTAAACACTTGAATTCATCACTTCTTTTTTCATTTAGAAAAGACAAGTTTCTTCTTAGGACATATCATTTAAATGACAAGCTTTTTGAGGATATGTACTTAAAATTCACCTTCTACTTCATAGTAATGCCTTACATGTTACTGCAGCTGGCACCAGTTAGAAATTTGCTCATCCATTATTTTACTGATAGCATGACAAAAGTACTGCTTTGTTTTTTGATATTTCCATGCATCAACCTAATATAATTTTTTAAAGTTAACCAAAATATTTAATTTAAAATATCTGTGATCTGTTTCTAATAATACAATGATGGATCACAGCAATCTTTTACTTGTTTCTTCTATGTCTCTACATGTTACTCTTCTACTATTGTCAAAAAGGCTGGTGTTCCAATTCATTAAAAAAAGGGCGCGTATCATCACTCTACCTCTTCTGGAAGTCGTTCTTTTTTTCTCCTGCCTATGAGGCGACAAGCCAGGACACCGTTTCGCAATACAGTGAGCTGGAAACTAATGTGTTTATGGTTTATATACTTGTAATGTGCATAAATATTGTGGCACCCGGACGGGACCCCCTGGCGGTGACCACGGGCCCCTACAGGGTTGGGCTTCCAAGCCCTGTACCCGTGGCCCCCAATACAACCAGGGCGGACGAATGAGCCTGCCTCCTGTCTTCCTGGGCGTCCTGGCCGGGCATGAGCCCCGTCCGAGTGCCACAATATACAAAGAAACTTAATGTAACATGCTTGTAAAGGTGAAAGAGATTCCTTTGCCAGTTTCATATAGTATAGATAAGGTGGTAAACAAATAAGCTGGTTATCCTGGAAGATGTCTTGTGTCTCCATGTCTCTGACCAGACATCTGCATTGGGTCCAACTTCCTGATTCAGTAGTGCATGATTGTGAAAGCTGCCATTGAGCAATACCTTCATTACAATTATCTTACATGACATTCTCCTTTTTGCACAACTGTAAATCACTTGATAAATTTGTACAAAGTGTCAGAAAGGCTGAGCTCTACAATGCAATGGCGCCTTGATTAAGGTTGAGTCCTGTCTTGTGTCCAGTGCTGCCAAGATAGGCAAGGGTTCCTCATAATACTGTGCTACAATAAGAGGTTCTGAAAATGAATGAATGAATGAATGAGACTAAATTATCTTTCTAAAACCAGCTTTAAAATGGCCGCTGCTTCTACACTATAGACTGTTCCTGGAATTACTGGTGCCACCAGTTCAACAGACCAGCACTGATGGTACATTAGTTTTCTTGTGAAAGCAGTTGTCTTCTCCATTTCTCTTAAATGAGTGGATGTGTCTGTGCCAAGTCATAATTGGAGTGTGAAAAACAACATGTACTGAAGGATGATTGGTTGGCACAGTATATAAATCAGGCTGAAGGATTCTAGACAAAGGAAGCTCAAAAGAAGCTCACTCATGTATGAAGAGAATCCTTGTATTTGTGATTGTCTTCCCTGAAACAAGATCTTCTACTCACCTTGACTGAACTATTAGTATTGGTAATCTCAGGGAATGCAAAATTGTCAGACTGCTTGCCTTAGGCTTCTATTAGCTGAAAATAATTGCAGTTCTCAAGTAAATGTGCAACTACTCAGTATCCTTTGGTGGTGTGTTCAATCTCTTCTATGAAACTGGGGTAAAGTGCTATAGTCATGGGGACTATAAAAATAAGGCATTAGCTCCTGCTGTGTATTATTGTCTATATTTAGTTCAAAGACTAGATAAGAACTAGGATTTCATTGAGGATTCACAGAGTTCATACAGCGCTAGATATCCAAAAGTACAGAAGAGTTGTAAAAAACCTAAACTGTTGTTAGAAGACATCAGTACACTGGGAGCATCTCTTTGTGGGTGGTGTGTTGGTGCACTGGCTAGCACTGACATCTCAATTGACCTTGGTTTTCCTTTTTCTGAAATGTGACCGTTCTCTCCATGTCTTTGTGACTTTTCTCATTTTGTAGTCAAGTTTCCTCCCACAGGCCAAGGACATGACTGTTATGCGAATTAGCAACTCAAACCGGCTCAGTGTGGGTGTCTCATAAAACAAACTGTTCTTTTGTCTAGTACAGGTTTGTTCTTGATGGTCTGGCCCTATGTGAGTCTAGTAGGAAAATTAACTGAACAATGAAAGTGGGCTGAATATTAAGTCATCACTTACATTTTCTAACACTGGCTGACTTCAGGTATGTCAAAGTGTGAGTATAAAATCCCTGTATTATTCTTTTTAGATGTCACGGAAGATATAATTTTGTATTCTGTCGAATTTTCCTGTAAACAGTCACCTAAATCTTATACAACAAATTACTGAAAAACATTGTGTCAGTTGATCCACTTTTGAATGAATGTCTTCAGTCACAACATTAACTCTGTTTTTTGTCATGATCACATGGCTTCCTGTCTTTACTACTTAGCGTAATCAGGTACTGATATTCTGTCATTCTTGAGCTTGATCACTTCATTATAATACACATTGCCAACAGTGTGCTAATAAGTCCAGGATGGATGCTTGACATATCTGCCATTGCACTATTTGTTCCATGGGCAGAACTAGGATACACACTGAAAGTAGGACAAGATGGCAGATTTTGTTTGTACCATCTTTCAGACTTGTCTGTTTTATCTTCCTATATATTACGCTACTGTGGCTGTCCGTTTGTCTGTTCAGGATTTTAAATCACCTGTAGTTAGCAGACTGTCTGAACTATTGACGTGAAATTTGGTACACATATACTACATGACGTCTACTATCTGCTTTCAGGGTGATGATTGACCTCCAAGGTTATTCCTCTTTTTAGTTTAATTTTATTTTATTGTAGAATCAACTCTCGGCAGCAGGCTGCAGGGTGGCCGTGTGGCGCATGCGTACGGGTGCCATTCTCATCCCTACCACCTTCGCCGTCACTTCTCCTACCTCTTCATATCATTCTTGAGGCAGATTGAAGACTTAAGTGCCAGCTTAAGTGAAAAATTAAGGAAAACATGCTAAGTAATTTAAACACAAAGACTGACTTAATCAGTTTTAATGTGAAAAGATGCAGATGAAAGAAGAGAAGAAGCAGGCTGCTAGGGTGGAGAAAAGAAGAGCTGCTCAGGAAGCAGCAAGTGCATCAACATCTGAGCAAACGAATGCTAAACGTGTAGAGAAAGAGTATGAAAACTAGGAATGCTCAAGTCAAGTGTATTCACTGCACGTAATTGTGCAGTGCGCCGTTACTGGTTTTATAATAATTGGTGTTAGTGGGTTGTACTAAATGATACTACACCTATGCATTCAAAGTGTAACTACCTTTTAGTTCACATGTCTTCAAATGCTACAGTGCTAAAGCTGAAGATCCCTTTTTTTGCTGTGATCTTCAGCTGTAGCACTGTAGCATTTGAAGAAATAACAGATTGAAAAACTCAACAAAGCAGACACAGGTTTTTTCATCATGAATGAGTCATGTTTATCATTTGCTGCTGTAAGATGGGGGCTGCATTTGATTTGGCATAATGTGTGTTCTGCTGATCTAAGTATTTTTAATTTTTCAGTTGTCAGTGTTTTATCTTTTCGTCAAAGTTTTCTCTTTGAAATCACCAGTCTTTCTATTTTATGTTTTTCACTATTTCATAGCAGAACGTACTCAATGGTCACAATTATGTTCTGGCATTTGGCTGATGTGTGCCTGTATGCATTTATTTTTTATCCCTCTAAAAATCCACCATAATAAATTATATGATGCATTATCCACATGTTTGGGGAACTTCAGAGAAAACTATTCAGTCCTCTGTAGCCAGTCAGTAATTGGAAATACTGATGTCTGTAATTACTGCAGAGAGTCATACCACTACCTTTGCATAGCAAGCTGGAAAGAGAGCTGTTGGAAAGAGAGGTGTTTGCCTGATTGGCCCAATTTATGACATTTCTGGCCAGTTACTGTGGACTGCTCTCTTGGATGGATGATTGAGATTTGGTTTTAACAGCATTCGCTTTCTTCTTCATCAAGCATACTTCTGTGGCTTTGACTGCTTTCAGTCATTTTCGTGGTAAAGTGTTTTACAATGTTATCTTGGAAAAAGCAGGTATACAGTGTTAATGGCAATGGGGCTCACCGAAATTAAAGCCTGTAAAGAGGAGGAACACAAAAAACAATGTAAGGATACCAGGAGTACCTCTGTCGATTTTCTGTTGCTTTAGTGGTTTGAGAAAGTGAAGCTGCTGCAGTGCAGGACAGGATTGATGTTCCTTCCTCATGAGTGATGGCCCAAGAAATGATGATTACTTCCCATTCTGCTTGGTATTTACGCAAAAAGACAGGAACAGGTGTGGTCAGAGATGAGGGTAATTGCTTCTTCTGGGTTGACTCCTTCAGTGCACTCAAAAATAAACAAGTAAATGACTGTGTTACTGCAAAATCTTTACTCTGTGCACCCTTCAAAATAGTAAATCTGCACAGAGGGCAAACATATGGCAGTGTCCTTTGCAGCCAGAAAATAAGTTAAATAAGTCAGTACTAACTGAGCTTGCTTTGCACAACAGTAGAAGGGCTTTTGGGAGTAAATCTCAGAAAATACACCCTGCTCCATCAATTTATTAGTCCAAATTTAAGTTATAAATAGATAGGGTTTTGCAAAGCACATGATAAAAATGGTGAAATGAAACCTGAAAATACATTGCTGGATTGATTTATAGCCTAAATGTAACCCATTCAGTCTGTGCAAGTCCAACATCTTTTCATAACTTGAATTCTCTCCGTATGTCAGATCTCATCCCTCAATCCATACATTTCATTACAGGCTCACAGGGAGCTGAAAGTTATCCTGCAGAGCTTGTCCATCCATACTGTATATGCAGACTAGAGTGTCACTTGAGTACAGGCGGCCAAATGTACAGTTTTAAACTGTGACCTATTAGGAACAAGCTCTCCACTTCTCTATTAAATCTTGTCGAATGGCTGAGTAATGTGTCAGTCCCAGTTCAGGCTACCCATCCTTGTTTCTACGGCACTTGTGCTAAATTTGATCAGTGGGGTGAGACATGGTCAATGTTAGAATGACCAAAACTGTCAGTATGTAAACACAACAAGAGGAGACTATTAAAAGAGAAAACAAAAACATAAAGGTTCATTCATAAATACACTGACTCACACTCATTTAGTGAAGATAAAAATTCGCCAAGTCACCAAGTCCGATATTCCAACAGAAGCTTCAGTTCACTGCAAGCAACAGTGGCTGTCGAGGGCCCTGCTCCTAAAGGTAGCAAAAGCTGATGCCTCTCTTTCAAATCCCAGACTGAGGAAGGTGAGGACATTCTGAGGGACTTTGGCAGTGCAACGAACAGTCTTAGCGGACTAGCTCCTATTTCTGTGGCTCACGAAATAACAGAAAATTGTAACAGAGGTTGCATTCAAGAGTTTGTACCCATGAAGATCCAGTGTGCACACTTCTGCAAGGCAAGGTGAATTATTGTAAAAATAATGATTAATATTATAATTGTTTTTTAGTCATTTAGGTATGCAGCCAGTCTGGTTTATGCAGAATATTTTCCTTCGTCTATTGCCGTTTGTGACATGTACACGTGAGAGAGATGGCACATTACCAAGTGATTTGCGTGTGGTGCAAGATATGTGAATTGAACCATCATTAAAGCCTCAGACATCTTGCAGCATCTGAGTTAGCCATATGTGTGTTGAATAGCTATCATTGTTCAAGGCAAAAATCCCTTAGTGCTCGACATTCTCTCTGACAGTATATGGGCAGATAGATGCATTTTTAGCATCACAACCAATAGGCATAAAGAGCAGCACAATGGCCCTGCTATCCTAACACCACAGGCAAAGAAAAACTCTAGATGAGATGCCAGTTCATGACAGGTCAGCATCAGGCATGCACACACACATTCCTTCACCAGTTTATTGACATAAATCAAGTTAGAAGCACATTTTTGGGAAGGGGAGAAAACCCATATGAACATATGAAAAATGTGCAGATTCAGATGAAACAGCAAGTGGAACAGTAATTGAATCCAGAACCCCAACATTATGAAGAAGCAGTGTTACTCTCTTAGCTCACCAAATTTCAATGTTCTGATGTTGCTGAGTTTACATAATGTAGTATATGGCACAGCAGAATTCCTTAGTTTGTTTACAGCTCGTTTGCTATAAATTTCCTCATTTCCATAATGTTTGTAATCTTCAGAAAATTTCTTGTTGAATTATTTTAGTTTATCATGATGTTTTAGGATGGAAGTCCCAAATGCTTCAGTGGTAAATTTGATTTGAACTCCTATGTCCATCTGCAGCTGTAACCTTTTAACATATAAATAAAAGTGTACATCATACCAGAACTCCAAAAGAGGAATTAAGCAAACTGCATTTAGTACCATATGTTCTTCCAGAAACTGACTTCCAAGGATATTGTGGCTGCTGATTTAATTATCTTTGCGTGCTTATTTCTCATGTCACAAAATATACAGTATTACTCGTTTTATTCAAACAACTCCTTTGCACCTGTGTAAACAAATATAGCACCAGATTCAACCAAGTAAATATTTTCATCATAATGTCACAACAGGTTCCTTTTGAGACTTTTTATTTTAATATTTAACACTTGCTTACATCTATATTGTCATTGTAAACCTTTTCTTGGAATGAAATTGCCTTAAGAATGCAGTTGTTTGTTTCCTGGAAGATTTTAGACAAATATGGTAATAGCAAAGTTGAAGTATGTACATTAGTTGTCTCGGCATGCTAAAACAAAATACCTTGTTCTTTATGATAATATTTACAGTCCGTGCCCGTTACTTATGAATAAACTTTTTGTATGCTGTAGCATTTCTCCCCTTTTTCTCTATTGCCATTGGAATTGTCAAAGGAGATTTGCATATACTTTAAGTGAAAACAACAAAGGGTCTGTCACCAAATGGCATTTAGCTATGTTAAAACACATATTTATGCTTTACGGCTTTCTTTTTACTTATGTAATATATTTGATTTATATTATACTGATCAGCTTGTGTGTTCTGTACTATATATTAATCTTATTTGTGCTATTTAGCATTGTTAATGTTGCTCTATGAAATAAAGATATAGTGATAGAGAGATGTATTATATCAGTTATTCTTTTTATAAGTGCATAAAACTACAAGCAGTGAGGTCGCTATACACTACACTATATTTTACACATTAAGACCTGTATCAAGCTAACATTGTTTAAGTTTAATGCACTACATAGAATCATGGTGGTTTAAAAGGAAATAATTACAGAATCAGACTTTGTGAAAAGAAATCTAAAGGGGGACAGACAAATTGTGAAGCTCAATGGATGTTTCATGACTGTTTTTGTGTCTCCTTGTGTATTTATTTATATATTCCTCAGGACGTTATTTAATTATTATTCTTTGTATACACCTGTAAATAAAACCTCACTTTGTTTTTGCAAAATCCAACCCTTTTGTGTCCGTGTCTCCCTGTCTTACACCACCATCCTGGTCACGGTCGGCCCCGTATACTATACACTTAGAGTGTAGACTGGTGCCCCCATTTCCCACTACATGCAGCACATCATGACTATAGAATAAGGAAAATACCAACATAAGAAAATCTCAGGCAATGCACAAAGTGATTTTTTTAAAACTTTCTTGAATTCTGTGCCATCCAGCTAGAGATATGACTCTGTGTAAAGATGTTGGAGGTGTGAAGTTTCCAAAGGTTTTATTAAAATGCAATAAGAAAAGACAAAAAAACACTAGAACATTAGAGTGATTACAAACTTTCCAAGTGGTTAAAAAATTGACCAGCAAGCCAAACAAGATTGAAAAGGTACATATGAAGAGCATTAGGATAATTAAAATAATTGATTAACGTTATGGCTTCCCTGGAACTTCCATTCTTTATTTTTAGAAATTTTCTATTTGTATTTGTTTTTTATTCCTTTTATCATTATATTGAAAACTTCACTATACTGCCATTTTGTGTTCTGGTTTTTAGATAGTTGCCGCCATTTTGCGACTATATCTGCATGGCTGATGCTATACCTGTTGTCAGTCATGTGACACTGGGGTGACATTCTCCACTTACATAAGATGGTGGGGTGCATCGGTTGAAAGGGAAAAATTATAAAAGAAGAAAAACATTTCCAACCATTCCTAAGGTCTTGATATAGAGTAGTATCAACAGTCATATTTTGAGAAATAGCTAACTTGTACCTAGATAAGTACATTTTATTAATTATTTTTATTACTTCAAAAGATACTGTGGCATAAGAGATGGAATTAGGCAAACTAAAATTAAAATTAGGCAAAAATAGGTATAATGCTAACAGAACACCAATGACTGACTATTGAGGGGGCCTTCCTTGTATTTTTCACTTTAAAAGCCAGCTCTTCATATTTGGATCTTGCTTCGTTAGAATCTAGCAGGTAGCATTTGGGGCCTTGGTGAGTTTAGGTGAGCCTCTTCTGGACATGTCAGTGAAAGTCCTTGCTGGCTTTATGGGTCTTTTGTAGGCCTCACACACCCTTTCACCGTGATTGTGACTCCAATACCATCCATCCATCCATTTTCTAACCCGCTGAATCCGAACACATGGTCACGGGGGTCTGCTGGAGCCAATCCCAGCCAACACAGGGCACAAGGCAGGAACCAATCCCGAGCAGGGTGCCAACCCACCGCAGGACACATACAAACACACCCACACACCAAGCACACACTAGGGCCAATTTAGAATCGCCAATCCACCTAACTTGCACATCTTTGGACTGTGGGAGGAAACCTGAGCGTCCGTAGGAAACCCACGCAGACACGGGGAGAACATGCAAACTCCACGCAGGGAGGACCCAGGAAGCAAACCCAGTTCCCCAGGTCTCCGAACTGCGAGGCAGCAGCACTACCCTTTCCTCAGGGGAGAGCGAGAATGCAGTCCCCCACTACCACAAATTATGCAGTCAAGTTTCCCGCATTTGGGGAAATCGCAGGGGTCAGCACACCCGGAGTGCAATGGATGAGCCTCGCCCTGGGAGAACCACCTTAGTGATCATGGACTCCAATACCCAAGAATTTAATTTTACACAAAAAAATTAAAATATTCAAATGAATAAATAAAATTGAAATAAAAAATCCTGCAATATTCAGTGCTTCTAGCAGTATTTTGCCTATCATTGCCTGGAAACAGAATGCATATTCCCTGTGGTAAAATGTAGCTACTGTATATGGTTCCATTATATAAAAAAGTGCAAATATATGTATAAAAATCAAGACAAAACTTAGCTTGTCACTTCCTCAGAAATAGTTAAATTATAGTTTTTTTGGAAAGGAAACACAACAGTATCTGGCTGACTCATTGTGCCAGAATGTTAATTAGTTTTGCGGCTAATTATCAAATTATATATAGCAATTAACTTTCATCTGTTTTTTTGCTATCTATTTAGCTAACAAAAGCAGGTACAATGTATATGCCCTTTAGTAGTTAGCCTGTGGACACTGAAATGAGTAAGAATGATAATCAGCAGTAAAACATTTTTAGCTCAATTGAAGTAATGCAATATTGCACCATCATTATGTGGTTAAACTTGAATTAAAAAAAAAAAGTTAATATGTTTCTGCAAATTCCTACTTGATGCAGTCAGTTTGAAATTATACTTATATTCATCTTGACTCATCATTTCAGCTTGTTTATCATAATGAGCAAAATTTTATAAAAGGGAAACATTTTAGAAAAAAAATGTCCACTATCATCAAAATAACAAAAGGAAAACTGGATGTTTGGTAGTTATTTTCAATTTTTGTTGATTGAGAGCATTAGCTATCATCTACTTGCTGCAATATCAGTTTAAATACTATGTTATGTAGTGTCACACATGCGTTTCGGAGACAGTTTATGGGCTCAAATAGACGCAGTTACCTGCCGAACCAGGGGTTGGCGCTGCCCTCTAACTCTTTTTCCTCTCTCCCTGCAGAACTGAAGAATTCACACAATAACTTCACTTCCACTTCCAACCCTCAAGATGCCACTTCTTCATGATGGCACTTCTGACTCCAACCCTCAAGACCCCACCTGTTCATGGTGTCACTTCTGGTTCCAGAATGCCCTTCACTCATGACATCACTTCCTGCAACTAACTATGTATACCACCTCCATTTGTCTTTTTCTCAGTTCCATTTTGAGCTCTGTCTGTGAAGACATTATTTCCTTTGCATGTGCTACGGTATATAGGGGATCCCCCCAAACCGTTGATGGTGTTTCTGTCCTTATTTTACGGCAGCTTTGGTCTAAAGCATCACTCGTGCATTGCTGATCAAGACAACCTGACATTCAGAACAAACACTAAACTTACAAGTGTTTTTTCAAATATATGAATTTTATTAATCAGGTTATAATAACGTCTGACAAAGTTCCTATTGAATTTACATAAAATTTGGTTGATACTTAGAAGTACAGTCGACTCTTGATATACGATCGGCCTGACATGCGAACAACTTGATTTACGACCAAAATTTTTATTTTGATTTACGACCAACATCTTGCGTTACGACCTGAATGCGGTCACGTGTATCCGCTTGCGCGATTGTAAACAAACAGAAAAATTCCTATTAATGCGGCACTCATTCAAGGTACCTCCCCCAACTAGACGACACACCGAAGACTGTCCGAAGTCCAAACTCTGGAAGACTGTTTATATGTTACTGGGGCAACAACCGGCTCAAAGCTGTGCTGAGTCTCTCAGCCAAAGCAAACAGAACAGATATTGATGGGTGATAAGCAAGGGACATTGTAAATGCAGTTAACAGGTAACTTAATCACTGATCTGCTGTGTCTGTGTATAGCAGAGTGGCAGATCACGCTGCAATAAATAAGTCTGCCGTTTTTGTTTCAAGCTGAATAAAGCTGGTTTTGCTAAAGTACTGAGACTCAACCTCGTGTTTTGGGGAGCAAGACAGGGACTTATAGCACGACCCTGATCTTCTATGATTTGCTTCTGTGTCGCTTCACTGCAGCGCTATGAGTCTGTTGTTACCCTGCCCGGCAACGGACAAACAAGCTTTGACAGACGCGGCAATCGCGTTTCAGGACGCACTTCAGCATGTCGTTCCCACTGAGTGGGGAATGGGGGGGTCTCAAAAGAGTTCAGAAAAACCTCACAATATGAAGAAAAAAAAAGGATGATTCAGCCATTGGATTTGAACATCATTCGCACCTTGAAAGTGTATTATTGCAAGGAAATGCTGAGAAAAATTCTCGTCAGAATAACTTGTAGGCAGGAGGAGATTGAAATTAACGCAAAAGAAGCTATTGAAATGATTGCAAACGTCTGAGCGCAAGTTAAAGAAAGCCTTTAAAAAACCTTCCGTTTCATTCTCCTCCCCCTCCCTTCCTGCAGCCCAAACATGTCAAATTAAATGGTGACTACAGTATGAAATTGTTGTTTCTGGTAGGCTACGCACTTTTTATAACTTTTTGGTTAGTACATTAGAAAAAATATTGGTGTTTTGGTAAATTATGCACATTATACAACTCTTTTTTATTATGAAAAGGTTAAGTAAGTGTTGCAGTGGGAGGTTCAGAACGCATTATGAGTATTTCCATTATTTCTTATGGGAAAAATAGTCTTGACTTACAACCAACTTGAGTTACAACCAGCCCTCGCGAACGAATTAAGTTCATAAGTCAAGGGTCCAGTGTATTTATTCTTGTGGGAAATCCACAGGACTGTAGAATCTAACTTAATATACTTTGCAGAGTGGGACAAAATCTTGGTGCCTTGGGTTGGACTGAAGTTTGTTCTGTGTTTAAGTGGTTGAAGGAAGCCTTCACGATGCAGAGTAAAGTGGGATAACATCAGTTCTGCACACAGCACACTCTAGACTGAAGTTCACCAAAGGACAAAACTGAAAATATGAGGCAGATAATTTTGTTTAGAGAGGAGTTTTAACTATAAAATAATTATCAATATCATGTTACTGGCTAGCTCTATCTCATATAGAGTGAAGGGATGCAAGACTAGAAAACCTACCAGTAAGCTTGTATTGAGCAGATGACTTTACTGCATCAAACTTCTCAAACAGGAAGATTACCACTGCCTAAGAGATAAGCCTCCTTTATGCTCATGCTGACATAGAGGAGTTATTTGAAAGCTGTCGACCCTGAAATTATCAGTGGTACTCTGGAAACAAAAGAAGAAACAGTATGGTGCTTTGTGAGAAGGTCTGTGATATACCCCAAATGGTAGGCATCAAGTCATCCAACTAAAATACAGGGTGTTTGACCTTATAGAACTGACAGCCATGGCAGGTAAGAGGCTTGAACATCTCCTCAAGTTTAGTCCAAAGAGGGGAGAGATGGGAACATATTGCCCTTTTCAGGAGGAAGGCAGTAAGGGAAATACCGAAATACTGAGGAATTCAGAGGAAAAACTTGAGCAAATAGCAGAATAGCAGAAGACCAGGGACAAGACAGAAAGAGAAAGGCCGGAGGTGATGAACTGGGGTAGTTTCAAGAATTAGAAGTGGGGAACCCACCCAACTGCATGGTGAATGCATTAACCTGTGAAACCATTCCCAGATAGGCTGCAGTTTTTGTTGTTTTCTTTATACACAGGACAGATATAGACAAGAATTATATAAAATTGTGCAAGCATTAGAGATTTAGGAAAGGAATAAAAATGACAAAGGAAAAAAGACAGTATAATTTATCTTTAATTTGGTTTCTGGCTTCTCTTCAAACCTTCACTAGTGTACAGTATATTATGCATTATAAATGGAAATATCCACAGTATACTGCTTGTAAAAGTACATTAGAAAAGTAAGTAAAAATGCTCTTTCTAACATCATCTGAAAAGTATGAAAGTATTTAAGTAATAAAAAGCAATGACGCAGATGTTGTATTTTTGCCCCTTGTTTCTGTCTTCACTGGAATTTAAAAAAGTATGAACAGGAAGAAGGTATGCTGCCTGGTTTTGTAGTTAATATGTCCCAGAGGTCAGCTTATACCAACAAAAAGCTTTTTTTCTGTTCTGGTGGAAGGAGCGTTTTCTTCAAAGCAAAGGCTGTGGAAAAGACTTGCTAATATTGGATGGGCATGGGTCCCACTGTAACTCAACAGATGTTTTGAAATTCTTTGAAGGGAATGATATTATGATGATCTGTCTCCCAAGTAAAATAACACACTACTTCCAGTCTTTGAATTATTTCTTTTGTAATGCACTGAAGGAATTACAACAAAGGTACTAACAGTGTAGCTGTCTGTCAGTCCAGATTAGAGAATATTCACAAGCTAATATAGGTCTGGAGTTCAAAATAAATCCCTGGAATTGGCTTTACGTGATCCTGACAAACAGGTGTCTTACCCCTCAGTTCCTGTTTAACAGCAAGTACGCCTTCAGCACACAGCATCTTACAACATTAAGGCAAAAACAACATCGCACATAATGTAAGTTCAAAAGCTTCCCCCCCTCAGGCCAGCTGAAACATTGCAGCATAGCTCCTGTGAACCCATCCTGGAAACACCACAACAAACATCGGTTTAAAAAAATGGTTTGTTTGAAGAGGTTTCTCGGCCATTTCAGTCGACACATCTGCAGTCCATAGAGCTACTGACTTTGTTCACATACAGATGGATAATTGGAGGAGAAAAGAGGTCACAGGATGAAAAAAGGATGTACAAAAGGATGGACAGAAAGAAAGAAGGGCAGGAGGCCTGCTTTAAGTTTTAGAGTAACTGACAAACTAGGAAACGTTTGCACTCTTTTATTACATTTGCGCATTCCTTTAAAATGTGATTACCTTTTTTATTTTGAAGAAATTGACATGTTCCCTTGTGATGCTATACTTTGTAAATGATTGTTTTTAGGAAGTACCCAAGTGGCAGTATTAACTTTTCTTTATGCTTTTCAGAGGGTCGTGCACAAAGTGGTTAGCATTTGGTTTTGGTTTAATTTTTATTCTTCTGTTATTCACACATTTGACAGACTTGCAAGATACAAAGTTTTCTTTTTCTGCTTTGTAGCACTGTTATTTTACCATAGGTAGTGTCAAATGAGTGAGTATAGCACAAACCTTACAGGGATCAATTTAAAGGGGACGCAGGGTCAGGATTTTAATGCCACAACCAGTTTGTCTCTTCTGTTTCCTGCCAGGAATATACAGACCCAGTCTATATCTGTTGAACACGTCTCCATCCTGACCCTGCACTAGTGTTGTGTGGTGTGCCAGTACTGAAAAATGCACTGTCCATGTATGAAATGTATATTATCAGCATGATAGAAACTCTAAAGCAGAACCAACCTCCACCACCTCTTCATTATCATATATGTACATCGTGCTCAAATCGCCAAGGGGATGCCCCAAACCCAGCTCCGAGCAGCTATTTCTGTTCAATGGCACACTGTAAACTCCAAGGGGGACCCCTGTTTTACATTAGAATATGTGGAATGTGGCAGCGCAGGGAGGCACATGTGTGTGCAGGATCAGGGAATAAAGCAAAAACATTGTGGTACTGAGGTGCCAAAAATAGTATTGGTACCAAAGTCAGAATTTTTCCATCAATCCAACACTACTCTTCACCCACATCTTAAGATCGCCATCCTTCTTAAAGAGTGAAATGGAGGTGTTGCCACCCTGATAAAAAGTAATGGAGTTACCAGCCAGGTACCCTCTCTTTTTAATGACTTTTCTAAGGTTTTCAGATAATGGTGTAGGCAGAATTATCTTTACAATGTCGGATCTGGCACCCCAGCAGCCCAATCCTCAAAAATGTAGAAGAACTGATACAGCAATTAGAGTTTAAACAGCAAACTTTGCTGGCAGAGCCAAGTTACAACAAAGTGAGGTTCTTGACCCATTGCAAGAGAAAGAAAGCACAAAGATGTACCTTATAGTAGCTAAGTGCTCATCCTCCCAATACCACTGTCCACTGCATTCATTTACTTGAGCCCTTCCAGACCAGTTT
Organism: Erpetoichthys calabaricus; assembly: GCF_900747795.2. Classification (NCBI taxonomy): domain Eukaryota; kingdom Metazoa; phylum Chordata; class Cladistia; order Polypteriformes; family Polypteridae; genus Erpetoichthys; species Erpetoichthys calabaricus. The sequence continues at coordinate 60,946,579 of NC_041397.2, read as the reverse complement.
GACCTTACCAGCATATTATGATCAAGACAAACAGCTCATCAGAATCTACCAATCCATAAAAAAGGAATAACTGGCCTGATATAGGGTTACCCTGAGTGTGCATGCACATAAGTTCCATGACTGAAAGTATGACACATCTCAACCACTTAAAGTGCAGTGTTTGATCTGTGGGGAAGGGTGTCCGAGTAGTCGACACTAAATAAAAATATTGGGGAGGGAATATTTTCCGCACACCCAGATTATCTTTCTAGGGTCCATCCAGGAGGATGCCTGGAAAACATAAAAGAGCTAAGTAAATGTGACAATAACAGTGCAAAAACTGGAAGAACACAATATCAGGAAAAGGAACAAGATGCTATTATTAAAACCACCTACCTGTGTTTTGGACTATTTTGGGTGTGAAACCCAGAGACCCCTAGGCACTTCCAATGTGGGGAGATGACCATATCATTGTAAACAGTTTGAGGAGCTCATGGAGTACACATGAGCTCAAGACAAATGGTATTGTATGCTGTCCATGCTTTTGTCATTGTTCAGACTCCATTGTTACATTACGATTGTTATCTGGTTTAAAATAATGGGTTTCCTAGACTCGGGGAGCACCACATCTATTGTTGCCTCCCATTTTGTAACCCTGCAACAAATTTCCAAGAAAAACATATTCTTTTATCCTGTATACACTGTATTCATGGGAATATGAAGCTCTAACCAACTGCTCTCATAATGAAGACATTCATAGGCCGCACTTAATATCTTCACTTTATGGTTCTTCTCAGCCTTCCATGCAAAGTAACAATAGAATGAGAACAGGCATGAGATGAAAATCTGAGTACCAATCATAAGATCATCATGCATCAGGCACGACCATGTCAAACCTTCGTCTCTAAAGAAGCTGTGGCAAAGCAGATACAATGTTTGTTCACTACACATAAAGTATGCTTTTTTAGGTACTGCATATGCAAGTTTAAAGGGGGATGAGCACAGTGCAACTTCATGTTTTCTTGTGTAAAGATACTGGTAGATGGTGCTGCCATGTTTCAGGTGACACCACTTCACCCAGCCCCAGATCTGCATATAGCTCTGAGCCTTGCACAGAGCAATCTTTTTCAATACAGAAAATTGACAGTTTTGTTTAAAAGGAAGAAACAGAATGAAAAGCCTGCAAAGCATATGAAAAGCAAAAGTGAAAGGCCAACCATAGGACCCTTACCACAAGAACCACTGAGTTGCTGCAAGCATGCACGGGCTTCTCACCTTTGAGATGTTATACACAAAAGAATCAGTGGAATTCTTGACCTGGTCAGGGAAGATTTGTAGGCAGTTGGACTGCACAATCATTTTGAGTCATTTTGAGTTTTGTATCCCCTGTTAAGAATGAACATGCAGGAAGTGTTGCAAACACAGGCATCACGCATAGTTCAATGAGTTCCAGACATGAGTATCAACTTAAGGCATTAATCCCTAACTCTCATTCAAAATGTCTAGCTCGCTGGCAAAATCTTTACAAGGTGCCACACATGTGCGTTTAGGGGGCAACCAACAAGCCCTGAGGCGAGTAAAGTATTGCGAGAGGAAGCGTTGCTTAAGAGTATAAACGTCTCTCTCTCTCTTCAGACCCAAAGAAGAAAAATAAAACACTGTTTACACCTACCACCATTACAACACTTCAAAATGGCCGCACTCCGCATCCGCTTCCGTCTCCCAGTTGATGATGTCATTCCCGGTCCCACAAGTTCGACGTCATTTCCAACTCCCTGTATTTGATGTCACATCCTGTCGTACCATTTCCTGTCACCTTTTTGTTTTCTATAAAAGCACCTGCAATCATGCCCTTGTTGTGAAATGTTTATTTTGATCCGTTTGCATCTAATTTTGCATCTGTCCGTTGGACATTATACAGGGTTATTCCCCAACTCTTTTGACGTGTTGTCGTCAACTTATTTTGATTTATTAGAAAGGTCAAAGAAAGAAAGGGTTTAGTGGATTACTGTATGTAATCCCAAAACTGAACTGGAGACTCAAAGAGCTGATCTATCATGTTAATCTGCCCAAACCCAATCATGCCATTGTTTTCCACAAAGTCAAAATTTAGCAGCTTGCTGCTATTCCAAAACGATTCCTCCAATTCTGTTGCTACAAAGGTTCAGTATATAAATAAATAAAATCCATAACCATTTCACCTGCTTTTTGAAATTTATTCCATGACAACTGTGCTTGGAGAAGGATATTTTTTAATTTATTTGATTAAAGCGTTTGCATAGCCATACTTTAAAGGTAACACTCACTGTCAACTTAAATCAGCAGTCCACATAAAACCTATTTATTACCATACTCTATTTAAATGTATCTATTATGTTTATTTTCTTGTGTACTGTGTGAACACATAGCCACCAAATTTGATAACCAAATTTCTTTATATGATTCTCCTGCACTGATAAAACAGTTATCTATTTGTTATTGTTTAGAACCTCAAACCAAGTTATTTGTTCAGCTAATCATTACGAGTGTCTTTTGGACAATGAGGGAATACTGAAATCTCCATACACAACCTTCAAACACAAAGTATCTTGTTGTATTTTCCAAAGCCAACTGCATCCATTATGGGATTGTATTTTTTCAAGATAATTCTTTTTTATTTAAACATTTTATTGATTTTATTAAAATCAAATAACATTCCATCTAAGCAAGTCAAATTTAACAAAACTAGGTTTGAAACAAATCAACCCCCACCCATGAGAAAGAGAGCTAGGCCAACAGAGTAAAAATTTAAACTAGTAAAAATAAGTAAATAGATGAATTAATAAATGAATAAAAGTAAATAGAATAAAAAAGAGGGGAGAGAATCCACTTTCTCAATTTAAATACTTATTCTAAAATGTTATTGATTAGATCCTGCCAGGTTTTGAAAAAGTTTTGTACAGATACTCTAAGTGAGAATTTGATTTTTTCCAATTTCAAATAATATATAACATCACTTACCCAATGACTTAAAATAGGTGAGTTAGGATTCGTCCAGCTGAGCAAAGAATTCTGTTGCAAAATTATTTCATTGTTTTATCGTAACGTTGATCCGGCGAAACCCATTAAAACGTCATGTAGATGTGTGTTTAAAGCAAAAAAGAAGAAAAGGGACTGTTCACCTGCAAGGAATGAATATCCTTTGACTTTGCAGCTGCATTTAGCTCTGTTACACAGCTTTTGTGCATCACCACTGCTACATTTTAATTTTTATTCAAAGTTCAAAGTTTATTGTCATGTGCACAGTAAGGAAACACCTCTCCCTGTACAATGAAATTCTTTCTTTGCTGTCCACACCAAAAGACAAAACCAACATATAAAGATAAACATAAATAATAAGTAGCAGATAGATAATAAGTAACAAAGGCAGCATAAAGTATAAAAACAGAATAGAAGTATGAAGTGTAATGTGCAGGTAGGTGTGTGATGGACAAGTTAAATACAGTTACAGTTGTGTGAGGTACAGTAGATAGAATGAGGTGCACCATGGTTATAAACTGCAGTCAGTTATTTAGGAGTCAAATGACCTTGGGAAAGAAAGAGTTCTTTAGCCCGGAACTCTTGCATTTCATACTTCTATACCTCCTGCCTGAGGGTAGAAGTCTGAACAGTTCGTGTTGGGGGTAGGTAGGGTCCCTGGGTGGGTGGGATCCCTTCCCTGAGGTTCGAGGCAGTTCTCCTGTGGACTCTGCAATTGTAGATGCTCTGCAGAGAGGGCAATGGGGTCCTGGTGATCTTCTCAGCAGTCTTCACCACTCTCTGCAGGCGTTTGCAGTCCACAGCAGTAGTGTTGCCGTACCACACGGTGATGCAGCTGGTCAAGATGTTCTCAACAATGCAGCTGTAAAAGTTGCCGAGGATCTTAGTCGACATACCAAACTTCCTCAGCCTCCTCAGAAAGTACAGATGCTGCAGGGCCCTCTTGACCAGCTGTGTAGTGTTAAGTGTCCAAGTGAGGTCCTCACTGATGTAGACACCCAGGTATTTAATGCTGCTCACCCTCTCCACTTCAATCCCTTGGATGAACAGTGGTCGGTGAGGTCTCCTCTCCTTCCTCATGTCCACTATCATCTCCTTCGTCTTGTCTGTGTTGAGGGTGAGGTTGTTGGCCTCACACCATGACACCAAACTGGCCACCTCCCTACTGTAGGCCACCTGGTCCCCTCCAGTGATGCGTCCTATCACTGCGGTGTCATCTGCAAACTTTAGGATGATGTTATCTTTGTGGGAGGCGACATAGTCGTGGGTGAACAGGATGTAGAGGATGGGGCTGAGGACGCATCCGTGTGGGGTGCTTGTGTTTATGATAATGGTGGCTGAAATCCTATTACCAATCCTGACAGACCGAGGCCTGCTAGTCAGAAAGTCTAGGAGCCAGTCACAGAGGGTGGAGTGCAGGCCAAGTGCAGACAGTTTATGGGTGAGTTTATGGGGGATAACTGTGTTAAAAGTGGAGCTGTAGTCAACAAAGAGCATCCTGATGGAAGAGGGAGTAATGTAGTGCAGCCGCGATGGCATCTGAGGTGGACCTGTTGGGCCGATAGGCATACTGCAGGGGGTCCAGAGTATCTGGTATGCTGCTCTGAATGTGGGCTGGCACCACTCTCTCAAAACACTTCATGATGATTGGAGTGAGTGCTACCAGCCTGTAGTCATTCAGGCAGTTGGGTGGCCTTTTTTTAGCAAGGGGGACGATGATTGTAGTCTTAAAGCAGAACGGAACAATGCTCTGACTGAGGGAAAGGTTGAAGATAGAGCAGAGAACATCAGCCAGCTCATTGGCACATGCTCTGAGAGCCCGCCCAGGGATGTTGTCTGGTCCTGCTGCCTTACAGGGGTTGATCTTCCTTAGTGCTTTGTGTACCTGACCTGAAGAAACCGTTGGGGGAGGGGAGGGGGGTTGGGTGGTCCAGGTGTGTGTATGCCTCCACTCTGTGCTGTTGCTGGATGTCTCAAAGCGGGTGTAGAAAGTGTTGAGATCATCTGGCAGACTGTCTGTGGAGCTGATTGTGCTGGTGGTGGTCCTGTAGTCTGTGATGTGCTTTAGGCCCTGCCACATACTTCCAGAGTCAGCAGTAGAAAAGAAGCCCTCCAGCTTCTCTCTGTACTGCCTCTTGGCTGCTGTGATGGCTTTTCTTAGTCTGTATTTCACAGCTTTGTACTCCATCTTAGTGCCTGATCTAAATGCAAGAGACCAGGCATGCAGCATGTGGCGTACCTGACTGTTTATCCAGGGCTTCTGGTTGGGGAACTCCCTGACTGGTATTGTGGGCATGATGTTGTCAATACAGGTGCTAATGTACCCAGTCACGTACTCAGCATAGTCCTGTATGCTGATAGAAGAGTCCTCTAGAGTGGCTGCAACCCTAAACACATCCCAGTCTGTCTGAGCAAAACAGTCATGCAGGGTGCTCTCAGTCTCTGGGGTCCAGAGTTTGACTTGCTTAATGATAAGGTTTGTTTGTTTCAGCCTTTATCTGTAGGCTGGGTACAGGAACAGAGAAATGTGGTCCGATTGTCCGAAGTGGTGGGCGGGGTGCAGCCCTGTTTATATATGTATTTTGACATTGGCACATGGGTAAACCACCCCACCAGATATACAGGGTTACAGACCTACTGTATGTATTTGGGGGTTATAGACCTGTGTGTATTGTAACACTGTATAGGAAATCCAAGAAAGTATCATGATTTCCATTTGCTAATTTTGTATTTAGCATTCTGTTGACTGCCTGCATTTTTTTCTTCTTGAATAAATGGAGTTTTTGTGTTTATTTTTATCCTCTTTTTTATCATTTTGATAATCCTCCCTGCAATCCCATACAGTTTTTGGAAACTCCATCTATTATTAACGTCTGTTCTATATAGACTCCTACACTTTTGTAGTGACAAACTAAAACTGGTAGTCCATGTTGCTGGGATTCTAATGATAAATGATGATTTGTTAAGGTTGCTCTTGTTCCCCTGTACTTTCCATTACATATAAACGAGTATGGAATTCACTACAGCTTGTGTTGAAGTTCTCACTGTTTTGATAAACTGATGTTAGTTTGACTCATGTGTTTTATAGGACTAGTTCTGTGAAACCTTCTGTTTTTAACACTGACCCTTTGCAACTATAGTGTTGAGCTTGCATGTTTGAATACTTTATAGAATGCATATCAAAAACAATATTCAAGGAAAATTTTTTAATTATAGCAATTCCATGACAAAAATATGTCAATGGATGAGACAGGTGCATATTAGTTTTCTGTAATGAACATAATAACCCCTTATGATTTTATCTATAAGACACACATTAGGTCATGCCAGGATGTTTGTCTGCCCATTTAATAGCAATCCCATCTTCAAAACAAGCCCCTATTATGTGTATCCCATAATCATGCCAACCAACATGTCATCAAGTAATTATTATTTTTCTTTGTACTTTCAGGTATTTCTTATGGCATTTGCCTCTACATACTTACTGATGTTTATTCCTTAATCCATACTGCATTGTTCATTTATCTGCATCTATTCATGCTTTATCTATCCAATGAGTAAAGTTAAATCTCACACATTAATTACGCAAATGTTCTGCATATTCTATTGAGTTCCCCAATAAAAAGGATCTTTGAAAGCTTCAACATGTATGCAGAAATGGAATATTGTAAATTAACACTGGATTTTATAGCACTTTTAATCAGAGGAAATTAGAAGAGATAATTGAACAAAACAGGCTGTAAAATGATTTCACTGCATGTTGAAATATACATTGTAATAATATATTGCAATAAAAGATTCTTGTAATCATAAATCCACCGCCCTGCTAGGAACTTATGTCCTTTCCAAGGCTGATTTATAGTGCGGCGTTACAGTCCCACATCAATTAATGTGATACACAAATCCAAATCAATCATAATCGGATAGAGCAAGGTCAGTTGTGTGTAATGGATTTTCCAAGACCTTCAGTAACAGTTCCTTGATGATTTTGTTAATAAGTACCACAGTTTTGGGACAGGCATTGTCAAGTAGTAGTAAAAAAACCTTGTGTGACAAATGCGCTCTGTGTTTTGTACTATTAGCATATTATTTTTATCTCTCCTTAAAAATGCTCTAAAGGTTTTGTTTTTATCAATGCCCATATTTAAGATACAGTAAATACATACAGTGGTGTGAAAAACTATTTGCCCCCTTCCTGATTTCTTATTCTTTTGCATGTTTGTCACACAAAATGTTTCTGATCATCAAACACATTTAACCATTAGTCAAATATAACACAAGTAAACACAAAATGCAGTTTGTAAATGGTGGTTTTTATTATTTAGGGAGAAAAAAAAATCCAAACCTACATGGCCCTGTGTGAAAAAGTAATTGCCCCCTGAACCTAATAACTGGTTGGGCCACCCTTAGCAGCAATAACTGCAATCAAGCGTTTGCGATAACTTGCAATGAGTCTTTTACAGCGCTCTGGAGGAATTTTGGCCCACTCATCTTTGCAAAATTGTTGTAATTCAGCTTTATTTGAGGGTTTTCTAGCATGAACCGCCTTTTTAAGGTCATGCCATAGCATCTCAATTGGATTCAGGTCAGGACTTTGACTAGGCCACTCCAAAGTCTTCATTTTGTTTTTCTTCAGCCATTCAGAGGTGGATTTGCTGGTGTGTTTTGGGTCATTGTCCTGTTGCAGCACCCAAGATCGCTTCAGCTTGAGTTGACGAACAGATGGCCGGACATTCTCCTTCAGGATTTTTTGGTAGACAGTAGAATTCATGGTTCCATCTATCACAGCAAGCCTTCCAGGTCCTGAAGCAGCAAAACAACCCCAGACCATCACACTACCACCACCATATTTTACTGTTGGTATGATGTTCTTTTTCTGAAATGCTGTGTTCCTTTTACGCCAGATGTAACGGGACATTTGCCTTCCAAAAAGTTCAACTTTTGACTCATCAGTCCACAAGGTATTTTCCCAAAAGTCTTGGCAATCATTGAGATGTTTCTTAGCAAAATTGAGACAAGCCCTAATGTTCTTTTTGCTTAACAGTGGTTTGCGTCTTGGAAATCTGCCATGCAGGCCGTTTTTGCCCAGTCTCTTTCTTATGGTGGAGTCGTGAACACTGACCTTAATTGAGGCAAGTGAGGCCTGCAGTTCTTTAGACGTTGTCCTGGGGTCTTTTGTGACCTCTCGGATGAGTCGTCTCTGCGCTCTTGGGATAATTTTGGTCGGCCGGCCACTCCTGGGAAGGTTCACCACTGTTCCATGTTTTTGCCATTTGTGGATAATGGCTCTCACTGTGGTTCGCTGGAGTCCCAAAGCTTTAGAAATGGCTTTATAACCTTTACCAGACTGATAGATCTCAATTACTTCTGTTCTCATTTGTTCCTGAATTTCTTTGGATCTTGGCATGATGTCTAGCTTTTGAGGTGCTTTTGGTCTACTTCTCTGTGTCAGGCAGCTCCTATTTAAGTGATTTCTTGATTGAAACAGGTGTGGCAGTAATCAGGCCTGGGGGTGGCTACGGAAATTGAACTCAGGTGTGATACACCACAGTTAGGTTATTTTTTAACAAGGGGGCAATTACTTTTTCACACAGGGCCATGTAGGTTTGGATTTTTTTTCTCCCTAAATAATAAAAACCATCATTTAAAAACTGCATTTTGTGTTTACTTGTGTTATATTTGACTAATGGTTAAATGTGTTTGATGATCAGAAACATTTTGTGTGACAAACATGCAAAAGAATAAGAAATCAGGAAGGGGGCAAATAGTTTTTCACACCACTGTAAATACATAGTGACAATTAAACTGCTACTACTACTACTACAATTACTGCATAATGCCTCCCACCTGGCCAAAATATTTATTAAAAGTTTATATAAAGCTCCAGTAATATTGCTAACTATGCTGAAACATGATGCATGGCTGATTGGAACAATCATGCACCCCTTTTCTAACACCAGACATGAGCAACAAGCAACAAATGATGATACAGACTGCGAAACAAAAATTAGATAAAAGAGACATCTTTAACACTAGAATTACCAGAGCCTACGAAAAAACTCGTAGATCCGTCCCACCTTAAATCGCTTCGCACCTCTCCATCTTTTAGTTTCTAAAGATTCCCTTTAATGTATGACTGTAGTGAAATGAAGTCATAATTATTGTGTTACTTCTTTTATTTTTATGACAATGAATTATCCAAATTAGTGTTAACATGTGAATAGTGATGTACTAATGTTAACATATTATTGACACTTTTAAATACTCCTTCATGCCTGCACACTCACATAGGGTCAATTTATTAATATCATTAGTATGTGCGTCTCGGGAACTGCAGGTCTGACATTGTGGTCAACAGCACAGGAACGCAGCAGCGGATTGTGCTTTCTCTGGTCTTGTTCAGCCTATATACATTGGACTTCCAATACAACTCGGAGTCCTGCCATGTGCAAAAGTTCACTGATGACACTGCTATCGTGGGCTGCATCAGACGTGGGCAGGAGGAGGAGTATAGGAACCTAATCAAGGACTTTGTTAAATGGTGCGAACCACCTACACCTGAACACCAGCAAAACCAAAGAGCTGGTGGTGGATTTTAGGAGGCCCAGGCCCCTCCTGGACCCCGTGATTATCGGAGGTGACTGTGTGCAGAGGGTGCAGACCAATAAATACCTGGGAGTGCAGCTGGATGATAAATTGGACTGGACTGCCAATACTGATGCTCTGTGCAAGAGAGGAGAGAGCCGACTATACTTCCTTAGAAGGCTGGCGTCCTTCAACATCTGCAATAAGATGCTGCAGATGTTCTATCAGACGGTTGTGGCGAGCGCCCTCTTCTACACAGTGGTGTGCTGGGAAGGCAGCATAAAGAAGAAGGACGCCTCACGCCTGGATGGTGAGGAAGGCAGGCTCTATTGCAGTTTGACATCTGTGGGAGAGCGACGGGCGCTAAGCAGGCTCCTATCAATTATGGAGAATCCACTGCATCCACTAAATAGTATCATCTCCAGACAGAGGAGCAGCTTCAGCGACAGACTGCTGTCAATGTCCTGCTCCACTGACAGACTGAGGAGATTGTTCCTCCCCCACACTATGCGACTCTTCAATTCCATCAGGGGGTGGGGGGGAGTAAACGTTAACACTATACAAGACTATTGTCTGTTATACCTGCCTTGCATTTTTTTTTTAACTTGCACTGCGTTTTTATTGTTCTTTAATTAATATTGTTTTTATCAGTATGCTGCTGCTGGAGTATGCGAATTTCCCCTTTGGGATTAATAAAGTATCTATCTATCTATCTATCTATCTATCTATCTATCTATCTATCTATCTATCTATCTATCTATCTATCTATCTATCTATCTATCTTTATAGTAGCTAATCAACACTAGGAGAATATGCAAATATCATATCCCAAAGCAGTCAAAAATGGTGCACTTACTGAATACAGAAGTACACATGAGACAAAATACAATGCAGAGTACAAAATCAAAATCATAACTGAAAAATACTCCTCTCTCACCACCCAGGGCCTAAACTACACAAGTAGTTAGCAGCTTTACTAAAACAATCTTGTATGTCACCTTTTTTCTGTCTCATGAAGTTGGCATCTTCTTTCTGGTCATTTCTATTGATACTGGCAAGCTGAGAAGTTTTCCTTTCACAGATTTTACTGTCACTCGAAAGCATGCAGTGCACTGCAGACTTAGAGTTATGGTGCATTGTTTCACAATTTATATACTATATGTGTATGTAATCTCCATATTTTAGTCAATAAAATTCTTAGGTCAGGAAATTGTTAGTTCCACTTATATGACTGCCAGTAATAAATTATCTAGTCTAGTTTATATGTACCCCGAAGATAAATAGTGCTGGACTGTAAAAGGGTATGAAAATATTATGCACACATAGCTTGAAGCCACATTGCATTTTGTAATAGATGATTTGAGAGGCAGATTATCTGATTAGCTCCCTAAAATGATGATGACTGGAAAAGAAAGCATCTGAAATCAACATTAGTAATATACAAGGAAGAAAATGTCAACCAGTGTAAAGTACACTTCTAAATCAATGTGTGATTAAAGTGAGCATTATGCCTTAGGAGGATACATTTGAATCCTTTCACCCATTTCCTGAATTTGCTTGCTTCAGTGTGGAGTCATGGAAAGTTAAACCATCTTCCAGTAGCACTGACCAGAATACAAGAAAGATCAACCGTAGATAAGATACCAGTCCTTTGCAGGGATACATCCGCATTCACTCATGTCAGACGAACCTAATAGGCAGGCATTTGGGATGTGGAGAAATCCGAAGTACCTGAAAGGTCTAGATGCCAACATGGGAAGCATGTGCAAATATTCTAAATAAAGAGCGACTTGGAGTTGTTTGAACTACAGATATTTGAGATACCTCACTATAGTATAAGAATATACTATATACTATATAGTATAAGAATAAACATCAGAGTTTAATCTTGTTAGTTTTATGCATTAGACATTAAAGGAATCGTTCACCCAAAAATAATTTTTAATGTTACTTAGCCCATGTAGTTTGTAGTGATGGCCAAGAAAATATTTTAATCTCATGTTTCTTGCAGAACAGAGATAAAAACATTTCTGGCACCACAAGCCTATGGTGACCAATGTTAGACAATAGCAAACAATATCAAAACATCAATGAAGTCTCACGTTACTTGAGTTGCATAATCTTTAGTAAAGTGTCACACACTCATGAGAGACAATTTATGGGCTCAAATAATGTTGTTTCTCAGTCGAACCAGGGGTTGGCACTGTCATCGAATGCTTTCTCCCTTTGTTCCTTTGCAGACCAACAAAATAACAGTAAGGTTGCTTCTAGGCTTCAAATCCTACCTCCTGATGACATCACTTCTGCCTTACTGAACCCTCCTCCTGATGAGCTCACTTCTGATTCTGGTCCATATAATTCCACCTCTTCCTGTCTACTCCATATGAATAGAACAGCCTTCTAAATGTTAGTCAGTTCAGTCTTGGACTTCTCTCTGTGAAGATGTGTTTCTTTTTCTGCCATATTTTTTCAGTATACAGGGTGGCCATCCCCAAACCTTTTTCTGCTTCCACTCTATTTTGTTACATAAAGTATCCAGGTATATGCTGATCAACGTCCCAAAATCATATATTTTTACGAAAATATTTTTAAATATCTCACTTCCAGGAGACACTCTTGTGAACTAAAACAGAATGCTGTCTGACAAGAAAACGCATTTGAATAAGATGGTAACAGAACCTAAAGCTGCTTGCTTTCTTGTTCACAAATTGTCAGTATTCTACAGTATGAGTATTTTTTACTGTAAATCAGTTAGTCGTTTAACATTTAGACCTTTTATTTACGCCAATTCACCTAGACACCACTAGAACGCCAAAACCTGAGCCACAGACAAGAAATGTGACTATGTTCCTGTTCTACCAGAAACTCTTGGTTGATGATGTTGCTGTGCAGATGACTAATGATCTCCTTTCAGTTAACTGGATAACCAAAGTTCTTCACCTCAGGTAACTTGTGTCATTATTGTGTTTCTTTTCTTGACTTCCTTTTCTCATTTCTGTTTTCCACCTTAAAGTTGAACAAATGGAGTTGCACTTCTTGGATGGAAAGAAGTATTCTCCAATTACTACTGACATAGCGCAAATAATCCTATTTAAAAATACAGTCCACTTTTTATTTTCCTATATGCAATACTATTGTATAAGCATTAAATTAGTACAAAATCAAGTCTACGTCTTTACAATGATGTGGTGCCACTTCTACTGCTTAAAACAAACAACCACTGACATGCAGACAGGCAGAACATTGTCATTATCATCATTATTGTCAGGATAAGTCTTCAAGAACAGTCAAACACACTCCCATTGTTATGCCTACTCTACTGTATATATTTTGCCAGTGTCTCTAAATGACTTTTAAAAAATGTGTAAATGGATGAATGAGACAAGATGACAGAGATGCCATCAAGAAGTAACAACAGAGGAACCATTCCAAGATATTGCAGCTCTTAATCACTTATTAAAATGTTGTTCACAAAAATCTTCTGTTAAACAAGTTTCTATTTACTCTCTTTATCTGGTTAAAAATGTTCTTGTTTCATTTGTCTTTAACTGGAAGAATCTGGATACATATTGATGTATGAAAAAATCTGGAATATGACCTTTAGTTTGACAACCTTTTTCTGTTTAAACTTGAACATTGTCTGGTCCTGTGTAGTAATAATAATAATAAAAAATAATAATAATAATATATTTTATTTATATTGTACAGTACAAGGCCAAAAGCATGTGGACACCCCTCCAAATTATTAATTTCAGGTGTTTCAGCTGCACCTTTGTTAACAGGTACAAAAAATAAAGCACATAGCCATGCAGTCTCCATTAACAAACGTTGGCAATAGAATGAGTCATACTGAAGAGCTCAGTGACTTTAAATGTGGCAGTGTCATGATGCCACTTAGGGGGTGCGGCTATTTCCAGATGCTTTCCTGATCGCTCTGTGTAAACTGTGTTTTTATTTAAAATTTTATAAACTTTTTACCGTCTTTTGTGCCCATATATGAATGGGTTTAGACATTTATGACAGTGCAATGCTTAGGAACATCGGGAAACAAGTTTCACACTTGGCTTTTGAGTTTTTTAAACCCGATCCATCGTGGCCAGCTGATATACTTAGGAGTGCAGATGAGGACAAAGGCAGTAGCCACGAGGCCCCATGACAACGAACAAAGAAACAACAGGGGATCTGTGCCAGAGTCCAGAACACACTGAGGAAACAAGCCCATCACCTCCCACTGCCTAGCATTCTGTTTGCGACTGTTCAGTCAATCGACAAGAAGCTGGACTATCTCAGAGTAAGAGTGACATTCCAACAGGATGTGAGGAACTGCAAAATTCTCTGTTTTATTGAGACATGTCTGATTCCTCCTATTGCTGGATCAAGCGATGACTATGTTGGACTCATTTTTTGTGTTCAGCATGGACAGAATAGCGGAGGTTAACAAATCTAAAGGTAGGGGAGTCTGTTTCATGGTGGTGAACACCAATTGGTGCAAGGCAAAGAGCATTTCTCTCTCTCAGTCATTCTCGCCTCATCTGGAATATCTAACCATCAAGTGCCATCCATTTTACTTGCCGTGTGAGTTCAGCTCAGTTTTCAACACAGTGGTCTACATTCCATCTCATGTGAACATAGGTACGGCTTGGTCTGAACTACACACTGTGTGACTCAAAACAGATTCCCAGACATAGCGATCATCGTGGTTGGGGACTTTAATAAAGTGAACCTCAGACAAGTTATGCCGAATCTTTATCAACACATCACGTGTACAAGCAGGGGAGCTAATACACTGGATCACTGTTACACACCATAGAAGCAGTGCTACTAAGCTGTTTCTCAACAGCGTTTGGGAGATCAGACCATGATGCTGTTTTCCTCATGCTGGAATATAAACAAAAGTATCGTCTGGAAGCTCTGGTCAAGAGGGAGGTAAAGCGCCAATTAAAAGCAACGCTACAGGACGTGCTCTATGGCATAGACTGGGACAAATTCCAGTCATGCACTGATGACATCAACGATTTTGCGGAAGTAGTTGTTAGCTTTGTTGGCATGCTTGAAAAACGACATTATCCCCGTGGTAAAAATAAAGAATTTTTCTAACTAAAAAAATTGGGCTGATGGACTTATGTGAATGCCGTACTGCTGCGCACAATGCAAAATTTACTACCAATAATGTGAGCACTTACAAAGCTGCTTCATGTACCATACGGCGCACTGTAAAAAAAGCAAAACACCAGTACTGGGAGTATGTAGAGTCGTTCTTCCACAAGGGCGACACGTGCCAAATGTGGCATGCATTGCGCACAATTACAAACTTTAGAAGCAGATTCAACGTAGCTGTGAACACTGACTCTGCATTCACAAACAAAATTGATACGTTCTCCGCCTGTTTTGTGGCTGATCGTGCTAATGCCAGCGACAGGCACAGGCTGCTGATGGTGTGCGGAGACGTCATCACCACCACAGGGCATGAGATGCTCAGGGCGCTGCAGCGGGTCAACATCAGGAAAGCAGCAGGGCTGGATAGCATCTCTGGGCACTTGCTGCGCCAACCAGCTGACTGGCATCTTCAACAAGTCTTTGGCTCAGTCTGTGGTGCCCAACAAGCCCTCACACCTGAATGACTACCAACCTGTTGCACTGACCTAAGTAGTCATGAAGATTGTTGACAGACTAATTAAAGTCTTCATTACAGCATCCATCTCCAGCTCCACAGACCCACTCCAGTTCACCTACCACCCCAATAGATCAATGGAGGACACCATCTCCCATGTTCTATGTACCACACTCAGCAACATGGATAAGAAGCATGGAAACTATATGAGATTGCTGTTCGTTGATTACAGTTCAGCTTTCAATACAATTGTATCCCATAGACTACTCACCAAGCTGAGGGACCTGGAAATGAACAGCTGATTGTGTGCCTGGGTCTTCAACTTTCTCACAGGGAGACCACAAGTGGTAAGAGTTGGTAGTTGTGCCTCCAGTATCATCACATTCAGTACAGAAGCTCCCCAAGGCTGTATTCTCAGCCCTCTGCTTTACGTCCTCTACATCGTCACATTTGCTGATTATACAGGCTTCCTGTCCAAAAACTATGAGACAGCATACATGCAGGAGGTGGAGAACCTGGCACCTTTTACTCTGGTGCTGTACAAAGTGTCTTGACTCAGAACATCACCTCCTTGTTTGAGGACAGCTGTGTATTAGATATTAAGGAAATACAGAGATTGATCTGGGTGGCGGAACACTGCATGACATCTGATCTATTGTCTTTACAGGATATTTATACAAGGAGATGTAGGACCAGAGTAACTAGGATCATCAGAGACTCATCTCACCCCAGTAATGATCCGTTTGACCTGCTGAAATCAGGTAAATGCTTTAGAGGTATTATGGCCAGAGCAGAGAGTCTCAGGAACAGCTTCTATTCACAGGCCATAAGACTTTGTAACCTGGACATGCCACCACAATTTTTTTCAACTGTTCATTATAACACAAACTGAGTTCTCTGCCTCACTGTGTCTCACCTGCCACCATGTCATTTAAGTTTTTTACATTAACCAGCAAACTACATACTGTAGATATTGTATTCTATAACATTTTCAAATTGTTCAGATCTTGTTTACAATTGCTTATTTGGATATATACTTTTTATATATTTCATCACCTCAATTCTACCCTTTTTAAATCTGTTTTTAAAATTTCTTTTAATTTAAACTTTCTTTTTTAATCTAATTTGGTTTAATTTAATCTATTTGTTAACTTTTACATTACACAGTCTCATGGCCGATCAGGGCACATTTCACTACATTTTCTACTTGTATAACTGTGTATGTGACAAATAAAAAATCTTGATATCGATCTTGAATTCAGTACATGAAATTTCTGTTTTGTTAGATCTGCCCCTGTTAAGTGTAAGTGCTGTTATTGTGAAGTGGAAGCATCTAGGAGAAACAGCTCTGCCATGAAGTGGTAGATCATGCAAACTCACTGCTGAGTTGTGAAGCACATAGAGTGTGGATACTGTATCATTTATCCTCTGTTGCATTATTAATAAATAAGTTCCAAAGTGTGCCTGGAAGCAACATTAGCACAAGAACTGTGCATTGGGTGTTTTATGAAACGAGTTTCCACGGCCCAGCAAGATACCAGAAGAATATTTCTTTATGGATTTCATAGTGCTTACTTTAAAGTTTGGTGAATGGTGAGTAATGGTCTGGAGTCTTTTTTCAGGGTTTGAGTGAAGGGTATTGTTAATGGTACATCTTTCAAAGACATTTTAAACAATTGTGAGCTTCCAACTTTGTGGCAACAGTTTGAGGAAGGCACTTTTCTGCATGACTGTGTCCATGTGCACAATCCTAGGTCCATAAAACATGGTTTGACAAGTTTGGTGCAGAGGAACTCAAGTGACCTGCACAGAGCCCTGACCTCAAACCTTATGAACACCTTTGTGATGGAATTCCAATTGCAAGTCAGGTCTTCTGGTCCAACATCATTACATAATATCACAAGTTCCCACAGACACACTCCAAAACGTGTGGAGAAAAGTGGAGGCTATTATAACCTCAAACAGTAGGGACTCCATATTAATTCCCATGGTTTTAGAATGGGATGTTTAACAAGTTTACATAGGTGTGATGGTCAGGTGTCTGCAAACCTTTGGCCATATAGTGTTTATAAATATGCTTCTTTATTGTCTCTATCGTCTCAGTTTAATTAAAATGTTTTCCTGGTGCAATATCTTGATAGATGAATATTAATGTAAGCTAAATCATTAGGTAATTGCATAAATACAGTAAAAACAGAGTACACACTATATATCTGTAAAACTACCTAAAGCACAACATGCCATGCGATCTTATTATTATTTATTGATTATATATCACTGTTTTCTTAGGTCTCAAAAATACTTGAACCCTACTTTTAGATTAACATTTTTGGTAAAGGGAGAAGCACTAATGGGCTTCAACCAACTGTTCACCTTTACTAAAAGTATCTGCAAATTCTTAAATGAACCACAATTTAACTGGTTGCCTAGCGCAGTTATGTTCACAGTAAATTGAGCACTTAACAATGAATATGGCAGCTCTGCTGTCAGCATACTCTACAGAAGTATAAACTTTAATAAGATAATAAAAAAAATCCTTAAGATTAGAGGCATTGATGTATCCAAAAAGGAAATAAATGTATACTAATTAAAGCCCCACATCAAGACACAAAGTTGCTGATGGCTTTTATTTTAGCTTACATGTAAATAGTTTGAGTCTTATATTTAACAATAAGGTCTGTGGAAAAAAAGTAAAAAGCAGTGATATAATGAGAATGTTTTCAACATTATGGTTATTATATATAATATACTGCACAGCTAGATTCATTTAATATCATCTATTTTTGAATTTAATTACAGATATTTTAATTTATATTTTTGAAGTGCAAAAATAAACAGTTTGACTTCATAGATACCATTTGTATTACATATACACAGATGCTCTAAGTGATGGAAAAGTTCCAAACGTATGCTTTGAATTGCAAAAACGTACTTTCTTAATTAACCCAGCACATGTGCAAGTTTATAATGGGAATATAATGTATGTAAAATGTTCCTTGTCCTTTTGTGTTGTTCATATTTATCATGCTTAATATGAAATGAAACTTTGTTCTTAAAGGATTATTTTTTATCATATACAATGAGATAAATAGAATTATAACTAATAGATATTTCTTCATTGATATTTTTGTCTCTGTATTTTATATACTGTTTCTATTGGTGATGGTCAGTACATATTAACAAAATAGGTTCATTGTTTTTTTCAAATCAAATTAAAAGTATTTAAAATCCTTTTTAAAAATGAGATTATTTTAGGAGTCAAAGAAGTTTTTATAACTGAATTACTGCTGTTTCAGATTAAATTAACAATACAAAAACGTAATAAAAATAGGAAAAATAAAAAATAAAGTGATTTTATGGGCAATGCCATTGTATTAGCTATGACTAAAATCTTTAAACAACCATATTTTCAGATTTTTTTCTCCAATAGTGTGTCTAGAACAATTGTGATGAAAACAATCCATTCAGCCCAAAATAACATCAATTCGAGATCAGACAGTCCGTTAAATCCTACTCACCACCACACTACTTTGTAATTCATACCATGTGTCTGTGTTTTTTTTTTCTGCATGAAGAAAATCATTCTAAGATTTATATAAAATCTGCTGTTAAGTAATATCCAAATCTGGTCACCATGTTGTTGTTGCAAAAATTATTTTAAAGTAACAGATGGGATCCACAGTACTAATTCCTTTCTTACTTATAAACACTTCCTTCATATCAACTTTTAACATGTTTGCTAAAACTATAAGAGTTTAGCTCCTTCAACCTTTTCTCATAGCTCAGCGACTTTCAGTCACAGAATCTGCCATACTGCTCTTTTCTGGACCTCATCCACCACTACTATATCTTTTTTGTAATATGGAGACCAAACTGAACATAATTCTCCAGGTGAGGATTCACTAGTGTATTACATAACTTATCTTAAGTTACTCTCCACATATTGTGATATTTAAGCTAACATCATATTAGCCTTTTCAATCTCTTCTGTACACTGTCCTGATTTAGATGGTGATAAGCACTCCATGACTCTTAAATCCTTCTCATAAGGTGTACTTTCAAGTTTCATTGTGTATTCAAATCTAACATTACTACTTCTTATGTGTAATACTTTACATTTACTTACAATAAATTTCATTTGTCACCACCCTGCTCAAGCCTGTATGCTGCCCAAGTCACTTTTTAACAATTTAGCTGATTTTACACAATCTGCCCTTCCAACTTGTTTGGTAACATCTGCAAGCGTAAAAAGCTTATTGATTACTGTCTTGTTCAGGTTGTTTACATATATTAAGCAAGAGCAGGAGCACCAGTCCTGGGGCCTCATGTATAAAAGGTGTGTTGCATATGCCCATTTCCACACACTCTTTGAGATGTATAAAAGCCACACATACTTTTATGGTAGCCCCCTTCTTTGCATACGCACATTTCTGCTCAGTATTGCAAACTGGCGGCACCCAGCATCAAAGCAGTGCTACTGTTTCTGTGTCATTTACCTTTCTTTGTCATAGTTGCATCAATAATGCGGAATTCATCAAATATACCAAAATTGCATACCGTTTACATGTTTAATTCACTTGATTGTAATCATTCTGTAGCAATATAATGGCGCATGGAATGGCCAAACTATTCCAACCATCATAGCTGCTTTAGCATTGTTACACTCATTGCACCACTCAGAGTATTTTAACCCATTGCATCCGAGTGTAAAGCAGCTGCTTGGAAAGCTCTACAGCAGGTTGTGTCGAGAGTACAGAGGATTATCAGGATACAGCTTCTAGCCCTGAAGAACATTTATAGTACATGCTGCCTCAGCCATATGCACAGTCCATTTGAACTGTTCCCATACAGCAAACACTTCAAAGCCTTTCCTGCACAGACCTCGAGGTTCAGAAACAGTTTCATCCCAAAAGCTATAAACCCACTCAATCAGTCCATAAAATGCTCCCAGTAGAACTGTTTTTACATTTACAATTACCTCAATGTAAACTGGCACTACAGCTGTAATATTGCAGAATCTGAGCCACTTTATGAACCATTTGCACTATATATACATGTATATTGTACGTATGATTTCATTCATATATATTTTTCATTGTTTTTTATTGTATTATTATTATTATTGTTATCACTTTATAGGAAAATAAGTTTATGGAGGATTTGCATATTGAATTGCATTGTATCATACAATAACAATAATAGAATTTGATTCAATTCAAAGATAGAGCATATTTACAGATGATGACGGCTGGCTTTTAAGTCAATTTAGATTTTCAACAGCTATTCTCTAGGAGTTCTGTGCTGTTACAATACTAGGATATATAGTAGATATAATTTTTAAAATGAAATGCATTAAATTATATATATTATACAGATAAATTGTTAACTTAATTTAAATAATGTATATTGTCAATAATTAAACATGTATGGACACGGTGGCGCAGCGGTAGCGATGAGCTGGTGCCCAGTCCAGGGATCGATCCTGCCTCACAGTGTATGCTTGCTGGGATTGGCATGACCCTGAATGGATAGATGGATGGAATAATTAAACATTTGTTTTGAAGATTTCTCAATGTTCCTTAAAAGTTTTGAAGAATCGGCATACTAAGCTTACAGCTGATTTTACATTTATTGCAGAGCTTACTGTGTGGCGATTGGTTACGTGGAGAAAGAAAAGGAAGGAAATGAATTGGGGGTTGGTATGTCTGAAGGAGACAGTACCATTGCAATAAATCATTTCATTGATGGTCGTGCATAACCCAGCAAGCATCTTGCAGAATGCAGGAACAATCCCAAGACGGGGAAGGCAAGAACAGTCTCTGGACAGGGTGCCACCTTTACTGCATTTCCATCCATCCACCCATCCTCTTCTGCTTATCCAAGATCGGGTCGCGGAGGCAGCAGCTTAAGCAGAGATGCCCAGACTTCCCTCTCCCCAGCCACTTCTACTAGCTCTTCTTCCAGGACTCTTCCAAGGGTGTAGAGCTGGTCCACTGTTCCACGACTAGGACGAAAACCAAACTGTTCCTCCTGAATCTGAGGTTCAACTATCTGATGGATCCTCCTCTCCAGGACCCCCGAATAGACTTTTCCAGGGAGGCTGAGGAGTGTGATCCATCTGTAGTTGGACAACACCCTCCAGTCCCCCTTCTTAAAGAGGGGGGCCAACACCCCGGTCTGCCAATCCAAAAGCACTGTCCCTGATGTCCATGCGATGTTGCAGAGGCATGTCAACCAAGACAGTCGTACAACATGCAGAGCCTTGAGGAACTCCGGGCGTATCTTATCCTCCCCCGCGGCCCTGCCAACAAGGAGTTTTTTGCCCACCTCCGAGTCCCCAGGCTCTACTTCCTCATTGGAAGACATGTTAGTGGGATTGAGGAGGTCTTCGAAGTACTCCACCCACCAACCCACAATGTCCCGAGTCGAGGTCAGCAGCGCACCATCCCCACCATATATGTTGACACTGCACTGCTTCCCCCTCCTGAGACGTCGGATGGGGAACCAGAATCTCCTCGAAGCCATCCGGAAGTCGTTCTCCATGGCCTCCCCAAACTCTTCCCACGCCCGAATTTTTGCCTCAGCAACCACCGAAGCCGCATTCCGTTTGGCCTGCCAGTACCTGTTAGCTGCCTCTTGAGTCCCACAGGACAAAAGGGTCCTGTAGTACTCCTTCTTCAGGTTGACAGCATCCCTCACCGCCAGTGTCCACCAACGGGTTCGGGGATTGCCACCACGACAGGAACCGACTACCTTATGGCCACAGCTCCGGTCAGCCGCCTCAACAATAGAGGCACAGAAGTTCTGCCGGAGGTGGGAGTTGAAGCTACTTCTGACAGGGGACTCTGCCAGATATTTCCAGCAGACCCTCACAATATGTTTGGGCCTACTAGGCCTCACTGGCATCCTGCCCTACCATCGAAGCCAACTCAGCACCAGGTGGTGATCAGTTGACAGCTCCGCCCCTCTCTTCACCCAAGTGTCCAGGACATGTGGCCGCAAATCTGATGACACGACCACGAAGTCGATCATCGAACTGAGGCCTAGGGTGTTCTGGTGCCAGGTGCACATATGTGCACCCCTATGCCTGAACATGATGTTCATTATGGACAATCAGTGACAAGCACAGAAATCCAATAACAAAACACCACTTGGGTTCAGATCGGGAGGGCCATTCCTCCCAATCACGCCCTTCCAGGTCTCACTGTCATTGCCCACGTGAGCATTGAAGTCTCCCAGCAGAACGAGGGAGTCCCTAGCAGGTGCGTCCTCTAGCACCCCCTCCAGGGACTCCAAAAAGGGTGGGTACTCCAGACTGCTGTTCGGCGCATACGCGCAAACAACAGTTAGGACCCATCCCCCCACCCAAAGGTGGAGGGAGGCTACCCTCTCGTCTGCCGGGGTGAACCCCAATGAACAGGCTCCAAGTCAGGGGGGTAATAAGTATGCCCACACCCGCTCGGCGCCTCTCACCGGGGGCAACTCCAGAGTGGTAGAGAGTCCAGCCCCTCTCAAGGAGACTGGTTCCAGAGTCCACATTGTGTGTCGAGGTGAGCCCGACTATATCTTATAATATATATCTATATATCTATATCTATAAGTCAACATTTCAACCTTTTTTTATTCACTGTGTGGCTACTTTTTCTTTTCTATACCCTAATAAACTTCTGTATGACACTCAGAAGGTGGGCTACGACTTGCCTTTTCAAGGTGACTTTCATATCTGACCACTTCTTTTAGATTTCAGGCATTGTGCGACTTTCTGAACTTGAACTTTTGAGTATCTCCAGCACTCTGTATCACTCGATCAACTTCCTTTTGTTGCATATATAACTGCTTAAGCCAACAAATAGTACGTTTTTCCTTGCCTCCACTTGGTATTCGCTGAAATTCTTCTATTTTCCCCCGTGCTTTTGCCATTGTCATTCACAGAACGCTGAGCTTAAGGGCTATTTATATTGATTTGCATATTCAAAGATGCATAATTCTGGAAGGAGTTTGGGGAGTGGCAGCAGGCGCGTGCATGTGCGTTACTTTTCATGTTGACCGGGATTTATGGAGCTGAAGAACGTGGAAGTTGGCAAACTCACAGATTTATGCATCTGGATTTTTTTGTGAGTATGCACATTTCTGCTTTTGTCCTTACGCCATGTTTTAGTGTGAATTCTATGCAAATGTCATCCTACTTTTATCCAGATCATTGTAGACACGGAAAATACATGGAATGTATGTATTCCAAATAACAATATATTATTTACCCTATACAACTCCAGGCACCTCACAACCAGTTAAACAGACTTGAGCTGGGAGAACTTCAGTTGCAGGCTGCTTGCTGCCTGTGCTGGTTGACACATTTGCAAAACAAAGATTCTAATCATCATCTAATTCTGAAAAAGTTCCTGTCACCATAGCCATTTGTTTGTGTTTGAATCAACTTTGAAGCCACATACACACAACTCCCTGAATGCCCACTTTTTACTTCACTAACAGTTCCTTATTAGTAATACCTTATTAAAGGTATTTCAAAAATGAACATGAATAATATCATATGTACATATCTTATCATACGTTTTTGTTGCTTCCTTATAAAATTCAATACCCATCTGTACTTATGTAAACTTCCAGGAACTTGCGTTCACAGAAACAGACCCAATCCATGCACAGGCACTGAGCTCCGAGAAGGGCATACCTACTGGTCCTGAAATTCTTCATTGTACAGTATTCCTTCTGCAATTCAACATTATACTCATTTCAGGTCATTGCCAATAGCAGTAGTTTTGTTACATTATTTCACTTCAGTTTCTGATATTTAAGGTGTTTAACACCACATTAAAAAATCCTTCTGACCCAAAATATAATTTATCCCTGAAATTCTTGCCAAGAAAAAAACAGCACTAAAGGCTTAAACTGAATGATTTGTTTTAGTTTGAGAGAAGCTGTTGCAGATACACTGGAAACAAAGAAGAGCATTCAAGCACAAGATGAGAACGAAACAATTAGTGAGAACTCCTGGAAAAATAATCTTAAGTGGTTAGAAAGTCTTTCAGTTTTAGGAAAAATATATTCAGGCTGACATAGACTAAAAATTATATTTAGAATGAAATGAAAGACAAAAGAGGGCCAGCTCAGGTAAGTGGTTTCAGCACTATGAACATATGTTGGAGAAAATGAGAAATAATTTTCAGAAAAAGATTGAGAAGATGGAGAATAATATTTAGGGAAAATTGAGAATGAAATTAAACATTTTAGAATGAAATAAGTAAAATGAAGAGTGAAAGCAACCCAATCATATACAGTATGTTAACATCTCGTGTCAAGCAACTTGAACATCAAGCAACTTCATCAGAAGAAAGGGTGGTGCTCTTGGAAAATCAATGCATAAAATAAAATTAAAAAAGCAAAAATCATTTGTGCTTTTGGTAATAACTTGTGGTGCACTGACTGAATTTTAAAGTCCTAAAAACATCGTTTTCAACGATTTTATAAATATTTTTTATGATATTATTATTAGTATCACATACCTGGCAATGAAGATTCAACATGAGCAATATATATTGTATATGTATTAAGAGCATCATACTACTTAGGATCTGTGCAGAGCGGAGTGGTTGGGTTATAAAATTGTACCATGCAGCACTGGTCTTGCTAGGTCAAATATTTTGGGACTATCATAAATTAAGATCTTTTTAAACAAATATAGTTGCCTATTTGTCAAATAGTGATATATTTTACAATCATTCCAAATCCTCTTACAGCAGTGTTTGGCATAATATAGGACTAGACTCTCTAATGATATACTCACTGTTGTTTCCTAAAATACACTGTTTCATGCTTCTGCTATAAGAATTCTAATGCAATCTCCCAAACTCAAATTATATTTAATATTACCCTTATTATAACTAAAAGAAATATAATTTTCTTTGTCTGGAATTGTGGAAAACTGATTTACAAGACTGATTGAATTTTTGATTGGACTCATTTTTAAATCTTGTTTACTGCAATGCATACTTAAGTTTTGTTTTTTAAATTCTTTACTGTATTGCATATAAATAGAAATAAATATAACATCCTTATTTATAAAAAAAATTACTAAAGGAGTGTATGGCACTGCAATACTATGTTTGCTAAATGACTTTAAAATCTGTGCTTCTTGAAAAGCCCATATATATATATATATATATATATATATATATATATATATATATATATATATATATATATATATCTCGAGACTAGAAAACATGATTGGCAAGTCGGTTGTTGGTGGATAGAGATGGCAAAATAAACAGCACACATTTTTTTCCCAGGCTGAGCAAGAAGTTCTACTGGAGGGGTATGATGAATTCAAGGAATTAATATGTACAAAAGACATATGTATAAAAACATTAGCATAAACTGTTTCAAAAACATTTGTTTTATTGCTATGTTATTATTATTACATGATATTATTCCTTTAAAAGCTAATAAGAAGAAGGCCAAAAAAAAAACTGGTGGAGGACTACCTGGTCCAGACCTCACCCCTACTGCAGTTACTCTCCAGCAAAATGTCCGTTGCCCTATTTATGAGGGCAATGAAGGGGGAAGATCCTTCAGAGAACCAGTGGCAGGATGCAGCAGTGGTCACTTCATTGCAGGTAAAGGACCAACATTGCACATATTTGTGCTTTGTGCGTGCCATAGGTGTGTTTTCAGAGGCCTTATGGTTCAATTTCCATACATTCCTTTTTTGTTGGGTCAGTTGCAGGAAATGCAATTACACTTCCACCTGTACCTGAGCAATGAGATGTTTACCCAAGTGATGTGTTGGATAAGGACACAGTGTCTGACCACTTGTCAGGAGAAGACGTAAGTATGTAAATACTTAATAATGTATAAACTCCCTAGCATTCCTGTACTGATGGTATTTTAAATGTTATGCAGGAGCCCATTGCAACACACATGCCCCTTTTGGTATACAGTCCACATCGAAAAAGGCAGATGGAGAGGTTAGTTGGGATATCCTAATGAAGCTTCTTGAATCATTTGCTGTATTTTGTGAACATGTGACACGGCAAAAAGGTTCAAAGTACTATACTGTGAGCCTTTTCCTGACACCACCAGAGGGTTAGTACATATTACTGCAAGGGCAAGAGGCACCATGCAGACATAAAATCCTAAGGCATTTGTATTTGATTTTTATTTACATAAAAATGTGAAAGCTTTATACAAAGAATATCTCTGACAGAAAATGACTTACAATTAAAAGTGAGAACAATACAGCAGGACATGGCGCTAGATGAACTGAGGAAAACCAAAGTCAGGTTGCAGGTACAACTACTTTAGAAACAAATGTTAAAGAATTAATCTTTCTCTCTCTCTCTCTTATTAACTATTCTCTCCTCCTTGCAGTCTGAAAGGAAGTAAAGAGTCTTGGGTAATCAACATAACATTTGTGTTAAGCAATTGTGTTGTCATTATTGAAAATACTGGGCCATGATTCTGTCACTGGCAGTTGTGCCACTGGATTGGCCAAGGTACAGTGGCTCAAGGTCATCATCAGCTCGCACCTGAGGGACCCTTACTTTTGTGAGGGTGGCTATGTTGTGTAAGATAGAGCATGGAACAATTATGTCACATGCTCTGTCGGGTGCAACTCTCAGCCTTTTTAGATATTCAATTCAATTTGTGCCTTTGTCCAAGTCAGAGCTGCACTATATCGGGTTTGTGGGCCAGGGTCGGAGTTGTGGAATGGGGTCATTAAAAACTGTTTGCCGGTATAGCCCTTGTCTCTAACCAGGATCCCATCATGATGACCTCTGTAAAATGTAATAATTTTCAGTAAAATAAATGCTTCACCATGATTTCTAAATATGTATAGCCTTGTTCAACTGTCCAATATAGGTGTGACTCCCTAAAAATTCTGGAGTCATAAACTGACCCTGGCCATCTAGCCTCCACGTTTGAAATGATGCCAGATGCAGCACAAATCTTCTGAGAATGGATTCATATCATGTATGTTAGACAAATTTATTCACTATGCCAACAGGCCTATTGGCTTTTCTCACCTTTAATGTTATAGGTTGTACATTAACACAAACCTTTTTTATTCATGTTATCCCCTTCATTTGCACCTGATGGGGACTTGATTTGCATCTGAGTACAGTCCAATGCTCCAATCACATTAGGGAATCCTGGAAAATGAGAATTAGACTGATTTTAATGTTCTTTAAAGAATCATAGACTTTTGCCTATATATTACCTGCAATGGCACAAAAGGCCTCTTTAATTGACCACTTGCAAAAAACCTCAGAGCAATAAATTCAGTCTGTGTGGTTGTGAGAACTTGACTGCTCTGAGTTTGGCTTCTAATATAAGGAGCTAATAAATTTCTGATATATAAAATTCCCCCTCATCTGAAGCGATATTTCTCAAAAAGAAATGCGTAGAATTCACAAAAAACATGGTGTAAGGACAAAAGCGGAAATGTTTGTACGCACAAAAAAATCCAGATACATAAATCTGTGTGTTCGCCAACTTCCACGTTCTTCCACTTCATAAATCCTTGTCAGCGTGAAAAGTAACCAACATGCATGCGTCTGCTGCCACTCCCCAAACTCCTCCCAGAATTACACCTCTTTGAATATGCAAATCAATATAAATAGCCCTTAAGATCAACATTCTGTGAAAAGGCAATGGCAAAAGCATGGGGAGAAATAGAAGAATTTCAGCGAGTACCAAGTGGAGGCAAGGAAAAACTTACTATTTGCTGGTTTAAACAGTGGTATAAACAACAAAAGGAAGTTGATTGAGTGACATAGCGTGTCGGATAAACTCAAAAGCTCAAGTTCACAAAGTCGCACAGTGCCCGAAATAAAAAAGAAGTTGTCAGATATCAAAGTTGCCGTGAAAAGGTGAGTCATAGCCCACCGTCTGAGTGTCATATGAAAGCTTATTAGGGTACAAAGAAAAAAAAATAGGCACACAATGGGAAAAAAGCACGAAATGTCAACTTTAATCTCGAAATTTCCACTTTAATCATGTAGTTTATTTTGTCATTAACATCATAAACTTAATCTTACAATCGTTTAATTTACTAGTTTCTCAAATTCCACTGTAACTAAAGTAGCACATTAAATGCTTTGTTTTGTATTTCATCTTCTATGTGCTCTATGTGTGTAAATCACTATGTGCTTCTTAAACGGGCTTTCTATTCGTCCGATGGGACACAGAATCCATTACATTCGTAATATTACAGCTCACTGAATAATTAAAATACCGAGATGTATACTTGATATAATTTTCATGATGATAGGAGTTAAAGCATGTTATTAAACATGGGAACATGGTGGCGCAGTGATTGTTCATGCCTCACGCAAGATGCTTGCTGCGCCGTGCGCAACCTTCAATGAAATAATTTATTGCAGCAGCACTGTCTCTTTCAAATGTACTAACCCCCAATTCCTGTCCTTCCTTTTCTTTCTTCAAATACCCAATTGCCACACAATCAGCTCTGCAGACGCTAAGCCATCTGTAAGCTTAGAACGCTGATTCTTCAAAACTTTTAAGAAACATTGAAATATCTTCATAGTACATGTTTAATTATTCTATCCATTTATCTTTCCAGTGTGGCGCCAGCCCCAGCAAGAATACAGCCCGAGGCAGGAACAATCTGTAAACAGAGCGCCAGCTCTTCGCTAGCGCTGCGGCACCGTGTCCTCACATGTTTAATTATTAACAATATAGATTATTTAAATGAAGTTAAAGTTTTATCTGAATAATATAATAGGCATATTTCGCTGCATTTCATCTTAAAAATGATATCGTCATCATATGTAAATATGCGCTTTATATAGCGGCTCAGGTTGTGCAATGTTATAACTGTATCGGAAGTTTACAGTGAGGTAATTGTACTTATAAGTACAAACAGTTCTACAAGCAGCACTTGATGGACTGATTGAGTGCATTTATAGTTCTTGGGATGAAGCTGCTTTCTGAATCGTGATGTCCCTACAGGAAGGGCTCTGAAGCGTTTGTCGCATGAGAGCAGTTCAAATAGACAGCATGGCTGAGGCAGTTTGAGCTTGATGCTGTACACCAATAATTCTCTTTCCGATCAGCTGCTGTACAGCTGTGATTGCCCACTCAGATACATTGATATAAATACTTCAAGTGGTGCAGTGAGAGTAACAACACTAAAGCAGCTATGGTATTTAGAATAGTTTGACCATTCTGTGGACCATTATATTTTTACAGGTTAATTACAATCAGATGCATTAAACTAATCTATACATATTAATAAAAGGCAAAGCCCTCACTGACTCACTGACTCACTGACTGACTGACTGACTGACTGATTGACTGACTGACTGACTGACTCACTCATCACTAATTCTCGAACTTCCCGTGTAGGTGGAAGGCTGAAATTTGGCAGGCTCATTCCTTACAGCTTACTTACAAAAGTTAGGCAGGTTTCATTTCGAAATTCTACGCGTAATGGTCATAACTGGAACACATTTTTTGTCCATATACTGTAATGGAGGAGGCGGAGTCACGTATCGCGTCATCACGCCTCCTACGTAATCACGTGAACTAAAAACAAGGAAGAGATTTACAGCACGAGTCAAACGCGGGAACGAAGGTAAATGACGTTAATTTTTGACTGTCTTTTAATACTGTGTAAGCATACATATTAACACATGTGCAATTAAACGTGTGCATTTACGGGGTGATTTCTCAGGCTTAAAAGCTCGCCTTTTATCAAACGCGAGAACAAAGGTAACTGAGGTTGTTCACTGTCTTTTAATACTGTGTAACCATACATATTAACACATGTGCAATTAAACGTGTGCATTTACGGGGTGATTTCTCAGGCTTAAAAGCTCGCCTTTTACTAAAAAGGTAAATGCAAAACTATTTTCAATCAGTTTATTGAAACGCTCCCGTTAAGGATTGCAATAACATATTCGCGAGATAAAAGAACGAAGTAGGGGGAAATGACGGAAGAGCCACAAACAGCGAAGAGCAAAAAATTCATTAAACAATTGAGAAGGGAGCGAGTGAAGCATACAAGCATGTTCATAAGGGAAACAAAGCACGGTGTAAAACGTAAGTTTAAATTAAGTTTATAGAAACGCTCCCGCTGCGGATTGCAATAACATATTCGCCAGATAAAAGTTTAATGAGAAGACACGAGGTATAAACGAACCACACGCCGTGGCGCAACGTTAGGGGCAACAGTTTCAACCATTCTATGATCTGCTTCTCGCAACTGAAAGACGGCACATGGCGGATGTTAGCCGACTTGCTGACCGCAACATTAGGGGCTTCAACTCCGGCGCTGACGATAGAGATTCGATTCACGAGAGGTGATGCAGTGAGTGTGTATGCCTGATGAGCCCAGAGTTAGGGAGAAACACATGTCGCATACTCTTTGCATTATTTGAAAGTAAACTATTAAAACCATTCTATGATCAGCTTCTGGAAACAGAAAGAGGGCACGTGGCGGATGTAAGGCGACTTCCTGACCAACCAAAAGCGTTACCTGGCAGGTAACCACCCATACAGTCAGATTGTGATTCAGAAAACGAATGCCATGAATGTAATTACCACGATCTACATACTGTCAAATAAACTAAACACACGCCGTAGCGCGACAGCTGTGAAAAGCGAGGTTCAGAAAAAAACAGATCCTTAATAAATTGTTATTGGTATATTTTCGATCCGTTTAAAAAGGTTTTCTTTTCTTATTAAAAAATTAAAAGCCGTACTTCGCCGCAACGAACCGCGAGAATTTGGTTATATATATCTGCTTCTCGCAATTAAAAGAGGGCACGTGGCGGATTTTAGACGACTTCATGACCAAACTTAAGTGTTACCTGCCATGTAGGGTTACCACTTTTAATACAAAAAAATAAGGGACGCATACTGCAGCGGGTGCCACATCTCAGTGCCAACAGTTTGCAGACTGGTACTTACTTAAAAGACCCGCCCTCCTCACTGGACAGTTAAAAAGACCAATCAAACTAACGATGACATGAAGTATTACCCAATCAAAAGTAGGAAAGGAGGCATCTTCATAAAATGCATGTTGGATGATTTGCATGAGACGCTGCTTTAAAAAAAATGATAAAAAAAATACGGGACAAATCCCGTCCCGTATTGATTCAAAACGGGACGCGCAATTTCATTCTCAAATGCGGCACGATTCCGTATTTTAAAGGACGGGTGGCAACCCTACAGTGCCAGGTAACCACCCATACAATCAGATTGTGATTCAGACTAGGAATGCAATGAATGTAATTACCCCGATCTACATACAAGGCGAAAGTCTTGCAACATTCAAAGATGATGGTTTGGGATAAGTACACCATGGAATATAAAAGAGCTTATGAAGCCTTGAACCGAAAAAAGCAAGATCTCAGAGATCGTAAAAAAAAAAAATAGGAGGTAATGTCGTTTTACTCGCTGTAGATTTTAGTCAAACATTACCAGTTATTCCACGAGGGAGACCAGCAGATGAACTCAATGCGTGTTTAAAATCCATGCTTCTCCCACGCTCGGTTATATGTCGCGTGTTCTCGGGTAGGTACACCAAAAAATGTATACATTTAAGCATGTAATGGGCAAACAAAAAATGAGGTATACCCGAAGGCACTGCAGTAGTACTTAATGTAACTTTACTTCTTAAATGTTAATGTTTTACTGTTTAATAATTTATATGCTTCTTATATGTTGTTCAAATTCTTTTATCAAAATACCAGTGACAGCGCAATGCACGATAACATGGAGTGAATACACCATACGCATCCGCCCACGGCCGCCCTGGTGTGCGCACATAGGAGTTGATTCTACAATAAAATAA